>NC_141550.1:75172500-75358333 GCF_021556685.1 Rattus norvegicus
CACAAGCCACACACATAAATAAAATTTTAACAAGGGCAATATATTTAGATAAAGATGTAGAAAAGACTAGAGATTTCTGAAAGCTTTTGTTCCCTGATGATTGGGCTCCTGGGTGACAGCCTATTATGGCCTAATTATGGTAATAATTAGCAGTGACTTTTGATGCCATGTCTAAAAATTCTTCAGAGGAAGAAGGTTTCTTGATGAAATCTTCAGAGTTTAAGATTTTTAAATGTGTTAAACACATTTGAACCTAAGCTTTCCAATGCACAGGATTTCAGTTAGCTCATGAGTTTCCTATATGTCTCTATTTTCTGATTTATAAGCCCAGTTTCTGAATAAATCTATAAGCATTTGCTCTAATATACCTGTCCCAGTTTCATCTCTATTGTGGTGGTCAATATCCTGACCAAAAGCAACTTTAGGGAGAAAGGATTTTATTTTAGCTTGGCTGGTTTGAATAGTTATGGCTCCCATAGACTCATGTGTTTGAATGCTTGACTCATAGGGAGGGGCACTTTTAGGAGGTGTGGCCTTGTTAGAATAGGTGTGGTCTTATTGGAGGAAATGTGTCACTGTGGGGGTGGGCTTTGAGGTATCACATGCTCAAGCCCTGCCCTTCCGTTGCCTTCAGATCCAGATGTAGAACTCTCAGCTCCTTCTCCAGCACCATGTCTGCCTGGACACCACCATGTTTCCCACCGTGATAATGGACTGAACCCCTGAAACTGTAAGCCAACTCTAATGGGGTGTTTTCCTTTATAAGAGTTGCCTTGGTCATGGTGTCTCTTCACAGCAATGAAACCCCAACTAAGACACTCAGTTGTAATTCATCATTGTAATTAAGTTACATTGGCAAAAAAGCTCGATGTAGTGAGTCACCTCAGGTCCACAGTCAAAAGCAGAGAGACATGAACGCGTGTGTGTTTGAGGCCCAGTTAGCCTTTACTCTTAGATGGTCCAAGGCCTCAAACCAGAGAGCAGTAGCAACTGCTTAGAGGCTGGGTCTTCCTACTCAATTAGACAATGAAAATAATGGCCCATAAACTGTCTAGATTTCCAACCTGACCTAGACAATTCTTTATTGACATACTTCCCAAGTGATCCTAGGCTGTCAAGTTGACAGTTAACCTGATCATCACAATCCCCATGAATATTCACTCATCTATGCTACTGTATGAACTTTTACATATGCATACATATACATATATATTCTTATATAATCATCACACACTACAAACATGTATGTTTTGCCAGAGTCAATCTGTAATAATTTTAAGATGTGACTATTTAAATATGCTTTTGGATAGAAAAGACTTAATTACCCATAATTCCTCCCAGGACCGAATGCTTATACTTATTTAACGACACTGCGGTGGTAAAGTTCTAATTACATTATTGTCCTGGTAACAAGCGGCTTGACCTTCAGCTCCCAGCATGAGGCCCTGTTTGATTTGCAAGTTCCTCCTCTCCAGTTTAAACCGGCCTAAAGTGATGACCACTGGCTGCCACCTAGTGGAAACAGACATTCTAGAAAACAGGATGAGCGGCCTTAGCTGCCCATGAATGAAAGCAACAGAAACTTCAGAGAAATCGAGAACTTTAGCACAAATATGAAGCTAAGTTAAAATATCGTTCCTAGCGCTTCTTGCCCCATGGTCCTGACCTAACTCGACCACTTCCTGCAGAACACACTGTTGTCTTCTGTGGCTGACCTTACCACAAGGATATGTTGGCTCGTGACAGGCTGCCTAGGTAGGAGCGGAGGGAAAATGGCGTTGTTGATGGGAAATGAGAATTTGTGATGGACGTGCGCTCTTCTGAGCTGATCTCACTCAGCCTTGCTAACCACTCGACTGCTGTTTGAATGAACAATCCCCCTTGGAAGACGGATCTTTCCTTCCGTGGCTTTCAGTCTCATCTCTAGATTACTAAGTGCTTCATCCATGTTGCTAACCTTCTTGTCCTCACCTCGTTGATCTGAGAAAAGTCAGACCCTGAAATCTCTTTCTGGCTTTTCTTTTATCTCGTTGTCATTGGTTTCCAGTCCTGAGGAGTTGCAAGCTTGGGGAGGTATCATATGAGTCAAAGAATTAGTGAAAATATTGTATTGTTCTTAAAAAACAAAATAAAAGAGAAAAGTGTTAAAGCATGGCTTGCTTGCTCTAGCTGAGTAGTAATGTTGTATACAAAATACAAAGATGTCATATAACAACACTAACCCCAAGTATTTCTCTTTTGGACCTGTGTTCTTAGGCTACCCTCTATTTATATCTCAGATGGGCTATCTGCCTCTATTCATATCTCAGATGGGCTATCTGCCTCTATTCATATCTCAGATGGGCTATCTGCCTCTATTCATATCTCAGATGGGCTATCTGCCTCTTTTCATATCTCAGGTGGACTATCTGCCTCTATTCATATCCCAATTGGGATATCCACCTCTATTCATATCTCACATGATCTATCTGCCTCTATTTATATCTTAGATGGGATATCCACCTCTATTCATGTCCCAGATGGGCTATCTGCCTCTATTCCACCTCTACTTCTACCCTAGAAGGGCTATCCACCTCTAATATCTAAGATGGATTACCCACCTCTAATATACCAGATGGACTATCTGCTAAATCAGGACGGAAGTTAGTTGGAAGGAGGGTGGGTGCTCTGAAGCAAGTTAAAAGAGAAGAAAGCCAATTCTCTAGCCTTCTACAGAACAGGCGTAGCTCCTTAGAGTTTGACTTTCAGGAGATTACCATCCCAATACAAGAATCCCTGTGGGTCCTTTCCAAAATGTGGTTTGGTAGCCTCTGTGTGAAGTTCAGACATTTTGATGACAGATACAGCATTAATAATCACAATGTCAACATCCAGTGCAGACACTATTCAGTGAGACTTGACTACGCTCCATTTACTGCAAAGCTCTTCACGGTCACCTCCAACTTATCTTTAGAATGCTCTTTATTAAGTATCCATTTCCATGTTGACATCATGTCTCTGAAACTCTGTCTCCTTACACTTTCCACATTTTCTGTTTTCCTTGTTATTACAGGAATTCCCACTGGGCTTAGAGTGTAGTTCTGTGATAGAATATTCCCTAGCCTAAAGATGGCCCCCAAATTTTTTTTCATTCTTCAAACTGAAGTTGGGATTTATTTCCTCTCCTTTTGGATCAGAGTGTCCCTCAGACTTGGTTTGCCCAATTAAATTCTATAGACATGTGGAGTCCGAGGTTGGGACTTAGATATTTACAAATTACACTTTTGAGTTTCTACGATGCTCTCCTTGAGCCCTGCCTTGCTGTGTAGGCCATGTGGTGATTTTACAGAGAGGAGAAGTTATTGAGAGAAGTCAGACGCTGTAGCGATGACTTCCAACCCCTGGTGAGGTCGTTGGATGCTAGAGCCTAGAGGAATGTCTGCTTGACTGCAGGCCCAGACAGCACTACAGAGAACAAGTGAACCTCCAATTGAACCCAGGAAAGCTACAGACTCAGGAGACTTATTAAATGGCTTCAGTGATGCAGTAGAAGGGAAGTGGAACATTCCTGGTACCGACCTATCTTGGCCCAGTGATTACTGCCAAAGTGCACCTCAAAGGAACAGTTGGCAGATGCTTAGAGTTCCCAGGGTGAGTTACAGAAAGGCCCAGTTTCATCCATTTGAACTCCCTTTGCCCCTAGTCCTCTCATGGCCGACCTAGCTCTGCTCATTTTTCTGCCATGGAGACTGGATATCTGCCCGGCTTCTTCCAACCTTTGATTTCTTTCCCTGGATTCAGACTCTGTCCTCCTTTCTGGCATGGTGTCTCCATAGGATAAAAAGTTCTTAATAACCTCCTCTCTGGCTTCATACTTGGATGAGACTCATATCCTCTCCAGCTTTGACGTTTTAAACTGTGTGTTCAGATTATATCCTCAGGATGTAGTTTTTAAATCTCTGTTCCACCAGTCTTCAATGACATCCTTGGGAATACTGTCTGCCCATCTCCTTGGAGACGATCGGTTGTTGGCCCGGAGCTCACCAATTACACTAGACTCTCTGGACGTGGAGTTCCAGAGACCTTCCTGTCTCTCTTCCCCCAGCACCATTATTACAAGAACACACCAACATCCCTGACATTTTCAGATGGGTTCTGGGAGGCCAATCCAGATTGTCATGCCTACAAGGCAAATACTTTACCAACTGAACTATCTCTTGAGCCGCCATTCTAATCTCTTGGTTAGATTTCTTGAAACAACCAGTCCTATAATCAACCAGGTAAAAATTCATTGCGTTTTCTCTCTCACACTCACCCATAAGAAACCTTTTAAAATAAATCTGTATTATGACAAACCTGAGTCTTCGTCTTAAAAACACCATAGTAAAGTGATGTAAAATCAGTTCGATGTGTTGTTCTGTAGAGATTGTCAATGACTAGTTATTAAGGGCAGCAAATCTCCCTGTCTCATTTGTAAGCTCCATAGTCTGGGAGGATTTGGCTATGATGTGATAGGAGTGTTTATGAGTTGAGTGTGACAACTCGTTGTAAATCTGTCTGCTGGTAAATTATATTGTCTCCGAGGGTCTGACCAAAATGAGGCCAGAGCTCTGGCTTCAATGTAACCCCAACTTCAATTCCCTCTGAAGATTCCTTGATTCCTCTGTTTCCTCACCCTTAAGCACATCTTGGCAGAACTCTTTGTACTTGGCTTGGTCTCCTAGATCCCCCTTCTGTCTTCTTCCTGAACATGGAACCCAGACTGTCATTGTCTGCCTTCTTTGGTCTACTGACCTTTATCTAAATGTTTGTGTGTATGATTGTTTGTAGTACCAAGAATTGGACACAGGGCCTGCAGCATACTCAGTAGCATTCTGCCACTGAGCTACACCCTCTACACTATAGTTTGAGTCTAGAACATGGGCCAAAGACCTGTGCGTTGAAGTTTTGGCATGATTAGGAGGTGGTGGAATGTTTATAGGAGTTTTATGAAGGGAGGAGTTTAGGTCCTTGAGTATATTGGTTACGATACTCACTTCTGAAGCATAGGATTTGACAAACAGACTTAGCAGAGGAAAGACTTATTTGGCTCACGGTTTGAAGGGGACACAGCTCCTCGTGGTAGAGAAGGCTTAGCAGCAGAAATGAGATGCAACTGTTCACATTGCTTCTATAGCCACAAAGCAGGGAGAGGTAAATGCTGAATACTCACCTGCTTTCTGCCTTACACAAATTCACGTACGTGTGCACGTGTGCGCACACGCACGCACACACACACACACACACACACACACACATGCATGCACATGTATGCGCCTTGAATTCTTTCTTTTTAAGAATCACCAAGCACCTTTTAGATCATTTTTTCTATTATATTTTTTTCAAATAAGTCCACTTCAAGTTCCCCAACTTGTAATTTACAGACCCCAAATTCTTTTTGAATATTGGGGTGATCTAATAGTCACAAGTTAGAATCTCTTTCAACTCAGAACTTCTTCCAGTCCAGCAGAGTAATTGGTCTGAGAAATGAATCACTTAAATTCTTTTCTCACAGCCTTGCTGGCTCTGTATTTCTTTGGGCTTATATTTCCCATTGCGTGCTTTATTCTTTACGGCTTGACATTGTATTCCCAGGAAAAACAACTCAAAAAAGTTATTGACAACATTAAGCCATCTTTGCTGGGCTGCCAATCTCTTTATTTCTCTTAATTCTATTCTGTCTGTTTGCATGTGGTCCTGTGTACAGGGGCTCAAGGTCGAGCTTCCTCCCAGTATTCTCTGCTTACTTGCTTTTGAGACAATCTTCCTGTGAAGTTAAGGCTCATTGAGTTGGGTAAGCTAGCTGGATTTCGGGAATCCCAGTTGTAAGATTACAGCCACTTTCTGCCTTTTCTGTGGTTCTGAGCTCTGAACTCAGGTCATGTGTTTGCCCAGTATGACCACTTGACCAAGTGAGCCATCCCCCCAGGCAAAGGCAGCAGGAAGAGTGCATTTTGGTGTGATTTCCGCCATCCATACTCTCTTCTAGACTTTCAGCACTGCTTTTTATTAGTAGTATTAATTATCATTAATTACTATTATTATTATCATTATTATTAACTTTCCTGTAACATTTCATACATTCATAGCCTTCTGCTTTAGTCATATTTATGCCCCATCAACCTTTGTCCTATTCACTTGTCTCTTCCCTCCCTCTCCAAATAGTCTCCCTTTCAGCCACTTATTTTATCTATATTTATCTGAAGATTATAATACAATTACAATTTTTCCTTCCCCTTTCTCCCTCCAAACCCTCCCATCTACCTCTCTCCACTCTCCTTCAAATCCATGACTTCTTTGCTCATTCATTGCTATTGTGTGCTCTGCACGTGTGCACACACATATGTGTGTATGTTCCTAACTACAACCTGCTCAGTCCTATAATGTTACTATTTAGTATGTTTTCAGGGCTGTCCCTTTGGCACTAGACAGCCAGTTGCTGTGCTCATCCCTGAGGAAGGCCACCTCTCCTGCTCCCAGCTCACCTCTCAGTGTTCCTCAATTGCCTATCATTCTTCGGGTTGAGGGCTCTTGGGCTTTTCCCTGTATAGTCTGGCACCTCCACTGGTGTCACTCTTGCTCAGCTCATGTTTGGACAATCATGTTGGGTGTAGTCTCTGAAAATAACTAGGCAACACAATCTCACAGCAAACTCACTGCTCCTCTGGGAATTGTAATGGCGACTCCTGGTTGTCAGCCTGACTACATCTAGAATGAACTGCAATTCAGAATTGGAGGGCTTATCTGTGATCCCAATCTTAATGCTGGAAGTTACAAGTTTCTGACCTAGACCTTGGCATGGAGATCTTGAGGTGTAGTGGCCGTGAAAAGCTTAGGCCCAAGCAAGGCAGTACACTCCTTTAATTCCAGGAGGCTGAGGTAAGGTGATCTCTGAGTTCAAGGTCAATTTGGGACACAGCAAATCCCAGATCCAGGCATGTTGGTATACACCTTTAATCTGGGCCACACCTTCTGCTGGAGACCTGCATAAGGACATTGGAAGAAGGAAGATTCACTCTCCTTCACCTGCTTGTATTTACTTGCCAGCACATCTGTTGGATCAACTTCCACAGAAGAACAGCTGAAACAACTAGCCTCATGGGACTGGGCTAGATTCTTGGACTTCCCATTCACAACTGACCCCTGTTGTGTTAGTTGGACTACACATCACAATAAAGTCCCTCAATACAGAGAGAGATTCCATAAGTTCTGTGACTCTAGAGAACCCTGACCGATACAGGAATGTTTTGTTGATGTATCCATTGGGACTGGACTCCATCCACATCTCTGCCTTTTGATTGGATGTGGTTTTCTGTAGTGGTCGCCATCTTGAAAAGAGAAGTTTCTGTGATGCCAGGTAGAGACAAGCCTTATCTAGGCATAAAGATATTGATTGTCATTAAGGCACTGTTCTTAATTGCTGCCCCACTTACTGGTCATGACATTACCATTCCACCTTTCCTTAAATACCTCCTTCCAATTTCCTCTCATTAGAAAGAAGAGTTGGGTCTATCGCCCTGACTCTGGACTGGACTAATTTGAAGCATGAGTGAGGGTCGGTAAATTTGAATTACATTAAAATCAATAAGGACTGTCTTTTCCTTAGCTACAACGGTACTATTTGATGTGCTCTTAAAATACTCTTGGGAGGCACGTGAAGTGACCTGAAGTGAAAGAAGCACACACTACTTCCTGGAGATCAGAATGTCTTAGATAAAGTTGCTCTAATAATTTTATGAATAAAGCGGGGCTTGGTGGCACACACCTTTAATCCCAGCACTGGGGAGGCAGAGTTAGACAGATCTCTGAGGTTGAAGGCAACCTGGTCTATAGAGCAAGTTCTAGGATGGTCAGGGATACACAGTGAAACCCTGTTTTGAAAAAAAACAAAAACAAGCAAACAAAAATAACAGAAATAATAGTCATTCAATTTTTCAGTGTGATGCATAGTTAGAGGGCCTTACATGTTCTCGTAGGTATTATTTATTATCCCCATCTTTTAGTTATGGGCATTAAAGTATGCAAAGATTGCCCAAGCATGACATCGTTAGTGAATGGGAGGGGAGATGCTGCCTCTGTGATGGGCAGTGAGGATCTGGAACAAGACTGCTTACTCAGACCCTATTGACACCACCTCACTGTGCCCACCATTCTAGATCCTCTCTAGTCACTGCCTGTAACGGCCCTGGCCACATGCCAACCACTCTGAGCCGTGCTTCATCACCATTCAGAAGAGCTCTAGCCTTCCCATGGCTCAGGCATCCGACCATCCTCTGTACTCGTTACACCTTGGAGAGAGACCTGATAAGACACAGGAAGGAGAACTTGACCAGAAGATGGATTCTGATGTTAGATGTTTGGGTGTTAGATTGGCTCCCTACTTTTCCAGAAGCATCTGGACACCATAGGAAGAATGCCTACACCTGTTATGTTCTACTGCAATTGACCTAGCATGGCTGATAGCTCTGTAACCCTAGGCCCATTATCTCTATGGCGGCAGATGGTTGAATTTGAATGCTGTGGGTTGCTGTCTATATGCAGGTGAGGGCAGGCACAAGATAAGGCGAGAGCCTGTGATTGGGCAGTAGAAAAGGAAGGCGGGCTGAGAATTTTAGAGACGGGACAGAGAGACGGAGAGACAGGGAAGGAAGGAAGATGGAGGGAATAGAAAGACAATCTAGATCTAGATTCCTAGTGGCTTTAGATAACCACAGGTAACTATAAATATCTTATAAGGGATGGATAATTTCAGGACAATTTGTTCTGTCTAGGTGGGCTGTTTATATCAATATCAATTGGCTCTGAGTTCACTGTGTGGATGTTTTGTGGGGTGAGAATTTACTGATATAAATCTGATGGATAGATTACAAGCCTCTAAAGTTTTGATTCTACCGGGTTATGGGGATTTGTGACTCCTAACCACAGAGGGCAGATGGGTGGGAATGGGAGCAGAATCCACGCATGGGAACCATGAGATGGACAATCACTGCACGGGCTATCCATGGAAGCCACAGGACAGCCGAGGCCAGAGCGCATGGGCGCTAGTGTGGAGTGGTGCCCTATTTATTATTTCACCCCACAGAATGTTGAACACAAGAAGTGCGGGGAAGAAGATGACTTAACAACGAAGATTTTATTGGCATAAAAAGTAAGGGAAATACCAGTTCTGTGACCCCTAGGTCATGTTTACTCACAGTGCAGATATTTCGTTCCAAATATTTTTCTTCCAAAATGTTTTCATACCATGGATCTAAATGACACTAACTTATACCTGTACCTAATGTAAGGGAACAGATGTGGCCAGATAGTAGGACATCTTCTCTAAAATGCAAACAGATAATCCTTTAAAATCTCTAACAAAAACGCTCTGGCCTCACTATGAGGATGAAGTAATCAGAGCCCATATTTGTAGAGAAAGAGATTTTCTCTGTACTGTGCATCATTGGACCCAGTGGCCCAGGAGGTGAGAGTCAGACATGGCTATGTATACATTAGCTTGGCCTTGATTTAGAACTTCTAAACATAGTCTTGGGCTGGGGAGAGCCTCAGAGCAGAGACTGATAACTACACAAGCAAGAGGCCCTCTGTTCGATTCCCAGCGTTCAAGTAAAAGTCAAATGTGACAGTCATGAATGTGGCCCTATCATTAAGGCCACAGAAACAGATCCAGGCCAGCTAGCTTAGTCAAAACAGTGAGCTCCTGGTTCAGCGAGAAACGTTGTCTTAAGGTAGGCAACAATTGGAGAATACATCCAATATCAACCTTTGGCCTCCACACATGCACGCACAGGCAAGTGCCCCTACATATAGATGTGTGTCTGTCTGTCTGTATCTCTACTTCAGATAGGATAAAACTGAGCTTCTTATAAGCACGCAGTTGCCACTGTCTAAAGTGCACAACACACTCAGTGACAACTTTCAGATTTATTGGCACTTCTCAGAACTCTCAGTGAGCACTCACTGAGTTATTACTCCATCCACATGTCATGAAATAGTGTGATTTTTTTTCCATATGGATTTACCACTGACTTTCCGCACACATGAAAGTGAATATTCTTGTGGTCTTTATGATATTGATTTTCCTCCTGTAAATCATGAACACTTGCAACAGTGGGTAGCTTTGGTTCATTATGTTATCAAGGCCTGGGCATAGAAGGTGGGGGGGAAGGGTCACAGGTTCAAGACCCAGTGACCTGAACACACATGCCCTTCCCAATGAGAGTCACTGTGCTTCCAAACATCAAGGGAAAGCAAATAGGGTGTTTTTCCTGGAGACCTTGGCATTTAGAGACAAGCCAGCACCTGAAAAGGAAAGTAGGACCTAGGCTGCTCCAAATTTGGTTTCTTCAGAGATAATTCTGATTATCAATTTAAAGTCAGTGAAGATATAATAGTGAATGAAAGGGACTAGGATACTGAGAGATTATAATTGTTTATGAAAAATGTGTCATTGGGTCTAACTTGTCCCAAATCATTTTCTCAGTGGAGAATGACAAGCAGAAGGAATCCTTCCCATGAGGGTTTGGTGTTAGTACATCCTAGACTTATAAGTCTGCATCCAAGCGTCCATATTTTGTGACATGGAAAATAAAATTCTGCTAGGCTCGGACAGTACACGAGATGTCATCGGCATTCAGGGCTCCCTGGTCTACAGTGCAGGAGGAACTTCGTGTGCAAACCAGTGTGCAAAATCGAGGAGACAGGAGGTATATGTGGATGAGTTACTTGTTCAGAAGAAACCAAAAAGAAAGAAAAGCAGGCATATAACAAAAGAATCTATGATGGAAAAAAATCAATTGAACGAGTCTTTGTTTGCTCTTCACAACATGTGGAGAAACAGACTGCCAGGCACTGAGCTAAGATCTGCTCTCACAAATCTGAAACAGAAGTAGTTCTGCGGGTAAGTATAGTCATTTCGTGGGTAAGTATAGCTAATGATTGTGCAGCTCCACTTTCGTGTGCCCAAATGTATTCACACCAAAATCTACATCCCCTTTCAGGAGCATCATTTGTAAATGTTATTTACTGAACAATTAGCAATTTGCAAAACTTTTACTATTTCTTTACTTTTATTATTATGAATTATGTATGTGGGACATGTATATGAGCATGTGTATGTGCATGTATATGAGCATGTGTGTGCAAATGTGTATGTGCATGTGTATATACATGTGTGTGCATGCGTATGAGCATGTTTGTACGTGTGTGCATGTGTATGAGCATGTGAGTGGGGGAAGTGTGTGTACATGTGTGTATACATGTGTGTGCATGTATATGAGCATGTGTATGAACATGTGTGTGAGAATGTGAGTGGGGGGAAGTGTGTATGTGTGTATACATGTGTGTGCATGTGTATGAGCATGTGTGTGTACATGTGTATGAGCATGTGAGTGCAGGTGTCTACTGATGCTAGAGGCATTGAAGTCTGCAGGAAATGGTTGTGAGTGGCTGGCTGTGGGTGCTAGAAATCAAAGCTGGTTCCTCTGAAAGAACAGCGAGTGGTCTTAACCACCGAGAAAGCACCTTTCCAATCCCAGTGCCAAGTCTTCCAAGTACATGATCATATTTAATGCTCTAAAAATCCATGATGTAGAGGAGATCCATGTCCTAGCTGAACCTAGTATAATTAAAAGTACAGCGAGCTGAGCAGATTGAATAATAGAAATTTACTCCTAAAGTTCTAAAGGATGAATATCTCAGATCCAGTTACCCTTAAATTAGCTTTCCTTGGGGTCCCCTTCTTGATCTGTGTACTGCCGCTTTCTTGTTGAGTCTTCATGGGGAGACTTATAAGGACACTGCTCCTACTGGATCACAGACCTCATCCCTTTGACATCATTTAACTGTAATTGCTCCTTTACTCTAAATCTCACTGTAGTGGGGGTGTGGCTTATGGATTTGAGAGGGACACAATTCAGTCTACAGCAATGGGAGATGATGCTTATCTCACAGTGAGTAAATGGTAGAAGCAGGTATGACCTAGGAAGACAGATTCTTAACTGCTATCATAAAGAGAGGAATTCTAAGTTGCCCTAAAGCTGGGCAATCCGATAATCACCATGATGTCTTGGCGAATTGTCTATCTGTATGATTTTCTCATAGCCTCATAAGTCAGCACAGTGCTTTCATTAGCAATAATTAGCACACACCCATCTTCATATCAAAAGTGAATGCTTGGAAAATGTGCATACCTACCGTTTCATATTCATACCTAGAGTTTTGTATGACAGGTTCATAAACCAACAGGTCATCTCGAATTAGCCCCACTGCCTTTGCCTTGGTTCAGGGCCTTACGCTATCGCAAAAGGAGTGTCAGTCCCTGAAGTAGGTCCTTGAGTTCATGCCTTGTTGATTTCATCATCTGAGTCACACCCAAAGGAGGTTCCGTCTGTCTTCTCCCCTTCGAATTCTATTGAGTTCTTTCTGCCCGCAGCACAGAATTCAGGCTCCTGCAGCCTAATGCATGGGGTCTCATTTGCCTGCTCCTCTTCTTTCCCTCCATCTCCTGACATGTTTATAGCATCCCTCTTTCTTGGGTCATGCTCATCCTGCTCCCTGAGTTACAGCATGCCCAGTGAGCCTGGGGCACTTGCTCCAATCTTTGTAGACCCAGCTGATAAAGCCCCGCCTTCTCTCCACGTCTCCAGGTCAGTGGATCCCATCCTTGTACTGGGCATGACCTAGTTTGCCCCTCATCTCAGTGTAGTTTCCGTCCTCTTCCACTACTGCAGTGAGTGGCTCCAGGATGCTTCCCATGCTTTCTTTTAAGGGTTTGGTACCCAGTACATAACAAAGCCTCCACTGATGTTCACAGGATGGGAACTAAATCCACTACCTGGCTCAGCTTGTTGCTTAGGGCTCCCCCTTATCTGCCAACGTGCTTGTTGTCCCTCTTTCGTAGATATGGATTTTTTTCCACACAGTTTTCTCTTTGAATCATTTCCCAGAAATGTGTGCCTGGTGTTGTAATAACATTGTAACAATTTTATAATTCATAGTTTGTATTCTCACCACATGACTCACTCAAAGGACAGAGCCACTATGCCAAGAGAGATGAGAGGCAGCTAGAGGGGTCACTTCAATTCGTGAACATGTTCCCTGGGAAGTGAGCCCTGGTCCCCTGCATCAACTTCCCCTGTTCTTCACATGTAGCAACTACGTAGTTATCAAAGTGAGAGGGGAAAACCCGGGCCATGAATTCTCTCCTCAGAAAACCACTCTATTTCTTCTCTTACTTTTCCTAAATGCCTCTTGCTCTCTTTTAATTTTTTTTTAGATTTCTTTATCTTGTGTGTGTGTGTGTGGTGTGTGTGTGTTTGCATGCATGTGTGTATGTGCACCAACATGTGTGTTGGGAATTGAACCTGGGTCCTCAGCGAGAACAGTCAGTTCTCTTAACCACCGAGGCATCTCTCTGGCCCACCTGCTGCTATTTAAATAAAATCATTTTATCTCCAGACATTGTGAGTTTAGTTCATTTTTCTGAATATTTTTTCCGTAGTATAGCCCCTTACTTGAACCTTTAAAGAGGGAGATAATTATCTTCAGGTGTCTCTGATTCTGAGATCAATTACGATCAACACAATCAAGGGGTCGGGAATGCACAACTGTCTAACCCTAGGTCTGGCCCTGACTCATCCCCACAGCCCAGGAACTGCTCCTGGCCTGTTTGAATAACCCCAGGTTTCCCTTCCACCCCCACAGCTCCAGTTTGAGCTCCACAACAAATATTTGTCCTGAATTTGAGCAAAGTTAGAGCACTTTCTTCTCTTTGCTTCTTTTTGAAACGATCTGCTCTCACCAACAGACAAGTTCCTGTGAACCTGGTTCAGCAGTGGGGAATCGTCCCCAGACCATCTGCTCTGGAGAGCTTGGCACAGATGTCTGGCAAAATGCAGCAGCTCGTGCACCTCCTCGTCTGGCTATTTCTTCTGGAAGCACGAGCCTTCGAAATCCCCATAAACGGATACTCTGAGGTAAATGCTGCTGCAGGAGTCCTTACTATTGGCCGTGAATAGTTGGGTGCAATTCCTGTTCAATGAACTTGCTCCATGTAGAACAGAAATGGCGGGGCGCGGGGGGGGGGGACCTTCGTCTGATGACTGGCACTTCCTGTCTAATTGATTATAAAGTGCAGCTGCTTACTAAGACATCATCAGATTTTTGCATGAAATCTCAATCAAATTCAGTGGTCAGATATTTACATAGCATCTACCAAGCATAGTTGTCCACTCCCTATATAAAAATGTGTGTAATAACAGACCTATTCCTAATTCCAATGAGAACTAAGTTGGTAAGCTACCAGGCACAGTACATGGACTAGTACTGCTCAGTGGTCGCTGGCATTGTTATATAGAAATACTATGGGGCTGGGGATTTAGCTCAGTGGTAGAGCGCTTACCTAGGAAGCGCAAGGCCCTGGGTTCGGTCCCCAGCTCCGAAAAAAAAGAACCAAAAAAAAAAAAAAGAAAAGAAAAACTATTATTACTCTTTCGCTCGGCCGTTCTCAAAGCATCATGGTCTTTTACATGTAAGTGGGCAATCACTTTTGTAATAAGGACACATTAAGTATTCTGAGAAAAGACGGTGCCGACAGAGCTGGCAAAATTCAGGAACAGCAGTCATTGGTCTCAGCTCTCCACTTGCGACCACTGGACACCCCAGTATGGCAGCAGAAGCGTTGAACTGAATTGTTCTGAATATCACACAAGAGCTACTTCTGTGCTGGCAGGGAAAACTGTGTTACAGGATTATTTCAGAGAATACCCCAGAGTGGGTTGCACACAAAAATACTAGAGCGGGGGGGGGGGGAGTATGTTTTTAGGAGGGAAAATCACTTTGCTTAGAAACTTATTTTCCAACACTTTGAAAGCCACCAAAAAGTGTCAGAAATCTCAGATTGAAGGTGAAACACCCAGACATCTTTGTGCTTTTCCAGTAATTTCTAACCAGCCTTCTTTTCATACGTTGCTGATTAGCACCCTCTAAATCCGTCCAAGTACTTTCTTGAGCACCTTTTATCATCTGATTACACGTCGGCCTTATCACACTCAGGCAAGCTCAAACCTGACTTCTCATCTGACGAGAATTTGAGTTCGTTTTCCTTTACTTGTTTCTGAGACCTGACCAGCAAATATACATATCGAAGAAATTGTATCAAAAACAGGATAGTCCAACACCAGAGGAATGAACATAGAGCAATGTAACGAACGCCTCTTTTTCTGTAAATGATTTTCAAAGAGATAAGCAGCCACAACTATGTCTTTAGTTTGCAGAATATGATGATCTTGTGGAACTGGCTCCAGATAAACTTCCTTTTGTTCAAGAGAACAGAAGACATCAGGTATAGTAAACTCAATTCCAAATGGCGAAAATAAGTGTAAGAGACCGTGAGTGGAGAAGAGGTAAAAAACGACTCTATTTTCTAAAAAACGTGTGCTTTTTTTTCTAACAAAGGGTAGTCTAGTGTTGCTCCACTCTTGTAGAATATTGTCAAGGTGGTGTACAATGGGACTTTGATGTTGTTTTCCTAAGTTTCTACCCCATAAAGGGCACTTAGTAAAACCACCCATTCTCCTTCCTCTGGCCATTTTGTCAAAGGGACCAGCCTGGAAAACACTTTGGTCCAAAGAACTAGACATCCCGGAAGCCACTGAGATGACAGGGAAAATCTCCTCATTTGTGGGAGAGGGAGAGCCATGCCAACAAGGGCTTGGCTTCTCTCACACAGAGCCCACATGCTGAGAAAAGGGGTGTTTATGGAAATAACAGTAACTGGCTTTGTCTGGCTATGAATGTTTGACTTTCTAAAGTCCAGCTTTGCTAGATCAATACTATTAAAACCCAGTAGGTAGGACTTTGTATCATGGCTTCTACCTCACCACTGGAGAGAAAACTTAGTCATTGACCACTGTGTCAAAACATCTAAAGAGTTGGTTACGGTCATGCATATAATCCCAACACTCTGGAAGGAAGATTGCTACAAAATTGAGGCCATCTTAGAGGCTACAAAGTTGGAACTACATGGTGAGCTCCAGGTCACCAGAAACAGAGTATCTGAAAGACAGCCAAAAGGCAGTCCTGACCTGTGTCACAGTATCCACTAAAACATCACCTGAAACAAATTAGCTCACGTACAACGTTGGACATTTTTGTCATCCCTCAGACATTAAGTGTTAACTCAAGCTTCTTAACCTGGTTACCTTTCAAAAGTAAGGTGGTACCCTTTGTCTGTGCTTACAGGACTCAATGTGGCCAATCTTCTGATGTGGTAGTTAAGAGTATAGAGTTTTCAAGGTACCATTCATCCTGTGTGGCTCGGGAGCTAACAATGTAGGAAACTCATTCCCTGCTATCGTGTAGCTTAGTTTGAGAGGATGAGGCAGACTCTAAATCATACCATACGTAAGAATGGATCATTATGAGCAAGGCGGGTAATCTAAAGGAAAACTCGTACCACTATGTAAACAATGAAGGAAGCCGACTTGAGGCTCAGAAAATCTCATAGAGAAAGTTCTTCCAAAGCTAACTATGCTATCCCAGAGCAACACACATCCCAACAAAAATGTCTGCGAAAGTTGTTCAGAGAAACTCCCATGTGAGGAAAACATTTTCTGTAATACTCCACATTCTTGCCTTGACTTCAATGAATAAATTATGCGACAGTAGGAAAGCCACGTAATTCTCTGAGAACAGGGTTTTTTGCCTTGAGGTAGTAGCCGCATACGGCTAAAGGATGACTATCTCTGGCTTCTTTCCACAGAGAAGCCTTTCTGAAGACTCGGGAGAGGAGATGGTGAGTTTGCTTCGGTTGGTTGCGTCATGGATTGGTGTGTGAGTGATTTTCCTGTTATCTATTACCTGGAAACCAATCCAGGTGTCTCCTTTCTCTGTCACTGGGGGTATTTACCCGACTTTTGAAACTTCCCCTTGCCCAATTCTGTTTGAAAGTTCTCCTGAAACAGTACTGAAGAGAACAGTGCTCGCAGGCAGGGCAGATGCCACTGAGGCTCACACGCCTTTCCTATCTTCTCATGTCTTACTAACGATACAGGTTTTGCCCAACAATACGCATTAAATACCAACTGAGTAACCTTGATTTAAAAACGTGACACTTGATACCTGTAGCAGTAAAAGAGTGGTTATGGAAACCACCCTCAGGCAGCATGGCCCAAGTTCCTGAAAGGTCCAAAGTAGACCTTTTGGTCCCAAGAGAACACCCAAAGGGAGTGGTTTGTGTCGGTGTCCTGTCCTGAACTGAGAGCTTCCGCCTTGGAGCAGGAGGAAGGGAAAATAGGCTTTGATTTTATCTATGCATGAGATAGGCTGGGGGCATCATTTGGAAGCATTAGCCACAGACAGCAAACTCTGAGGGCTGAGACCTGGTAATAAAGTAAAGCAAATCTTAGAGGAAGAAAAGCAATATCTAGCAGTCACCCATTGCCACAGGCCTGAAGGACCTTGCAGGTCTTGGGAGCATCCTAAAGGAGGAATTCTTCATGCCTTGCCTGTGATCATACCGGCACAGTGTTTTGTTTTGTTTGCTTAAGCTGGGGCTACCTTCCACACATAGCAGAGGGAAAGGGGAGTCCAAGGGATTATTAAACAAGCAACTGCATCAAAGCGCCCTTTCTAGGACAGTTCCGTTTGCTGTGTGCAGCCAGCAGTTTCCCTTAGCTTGCTTGTACAGGATAGGAAGCAAGCTGAAGACGTGAGAGTTAGCAGTGAGACTGAAGGAAAGAGGTAGCAATGTGGAGTTTGCGGGGTGCATATGGAGTTCAGCTCTACAGCACCCTGCTTTCATTTCACTCTAAAGACACAGACAGGGTCTTTTTCGACCCTGTGACCCCCCAACTCCTGGCCCTAGTTGCAGCTCAGCTTTTTGAAATTATTTCCTGAACTCTTTCAGTCCATCTTGTGCTCCGCACTCATTTTCTACCCAGATTCTAAAGTAATGGAAATAAGGAAAGGGAGCAAGCAAGAAAGGAGGGCAGAAGGGAGGGAGAGAGGGAGGGAGGGCACGAGGGAGGGAGAGAGGGAGGGAGGGAGGGAGGAAAGGAGGGAGGGAGAACAGAAAAAAAAAGTCAGGGATACATCTCAAAATGATGACCAATCTCTTTCTATAGGGTATTTCAGGAAGTTAGACGGTTGCTTAGCAATACCTGAGTAATGTATTTACCAAATCTAATAAAATACATGACTTACAACATCATACATATATATATATATATATATATATATATATATATATATATATATATTGCTTTCTGTGTTTCTATGCGAGCTTTTTGTTACTACAATTATGCTTTCTTGCCAATTTCAGGACTCCGTTGATCCAGTAACTCTTTATAGTTACAAAGTCCAGTCCACTATTACGTCTCGGATGGCTACAACTACCATTCAGAGCAAACTGGTGAACCATTCCCCATTGCCCCAAAATGTCGTGTTCGATGTTCAGATCCCCAAAGGGGCCTTTATCTCCAACTTCACCATGTGAGTAGCTCCTATGTGGAAGCAGGGGTTGCACACTCCAGGAATCCAAAGCCCTCCCGGTACAACAGAGCTCAAGAGGCCACTGCTTCACTGACTCCTACTGTCTGAGCTAGAGAGCTGCTTTGGGTCACTATGGGATGGGTGCTTGTCATTGTTTTGAGTGTGTGTGTGTGTGTGTGTGTGTGTGTGTGTGTGTGTATGCACATGTGTGTGAACTTGCACATGGATATTCATGTGGGGTGGGCAGAGACCAACCTTAGTTGCCTTCCCTCAGGCACTGTCCACCTTTTATTTGAGATGAGATTCCTTGCTGGCCTGGAACTCGCCCAGTAAGCTACCGTAGCTCCAGGGATCCCCTGGGTTTTGTATCACCAGTGCTGGAAACGCAAGCACGTGTCCCCCTGCCAGGTCCTTACATAGGTGTGACGTGTCAAACTCATATTTACACAGCAAGAGCTTTACTGACAGAGCCATCTCTCCAGCCCCTGCTTCTCATCTGTAACGTGTTGGAGCAAATGGAAGACTCTCACTATGGTAGCTGCCTTCTACTCACTCGCATTTGCATGTGATTCCCCTGAGAGAGAAAATATGTGGATCTTATAGGATACCATATGAGTGTATTTGCCAGTATTATGTGCCCCACATTTCTTTGAAAGGAAGTAGTTGAGAACCAGCAGTTAAACCCAGTTTCTTAGCCAGTGTTTGGAGTCCTCTGTGGAGGACACCAAAGGTTAGACTTGACTTTTCCCTTCATCATAAATTGTGCTGCTTCCCCGGGTGACCATTTCAATGGTCGGCAGCTCTGTTGGAATTATTTCTTATGCTTCGTTTAAAAATTTTCCATTTTCTACCCAATGATTCGGTTACTCACATAGACATTTTAAAGCTCTACTACGAAGTGGATATTAAAGTGTTCCCAGGTGAAATGATGTGAGATCTGAGATGGGCTTTCCGATAATTGAGGTGAGGAGCAAGAAGAGGTTACAAATGAACAAGGTTGGCCCGGTGTTTATAGCAAATGCCAGGGATGCACTCATGACGGCTTCTCGTACTCTCCTCTTTATATTTTTATAATTTTGAATTTTTCTTAATAAAAGAAGTCAACAGCTCTGCTATTATCCATGGCTAAATCCATTATCCATTGGAGGCATGTGTGTATTAAAGCTAAATAATGCTCCCATAGGTGATTGGAATGGGTGTCTATTCCAACCTGTGTGGCTGTCTGAACACCCATGTGGCTGTCTCTACAGCATTCTCGTTGGTCAGCGTCCCCCTTAGACTGCCTGGAACACAGTATATTGCTCTACATACAACCTCAGATTTTTTTCTTAATGAAAACCTTAGGTTGAATTACGTCTCGTTTGCTTTTTACTTTGTCAAATACAGACTTCAGCCTGCAGGGGTTTTGACTAACCAGTGCTTTGACTGTCTAAAGAACTTGTAGATCTTTGTAAACTGTCCTGTTTTGAATGATTTAATTATATTTATTCTCTCTCTCTCTCTCTCTCTCTCTCTCTCTCTCTCTCTCTCCCCTCTCTCTCTCTCGTGTGTGTGTGTGTATGTGTGTGTATGTGTATGTGTGTGTATGTGTGTGTATGTGTATGTATGTGTGTGTGTATGTGTGTGTGTGTTTCTGTGTGTGTATGTATATGTGTGTATGTGTGTATGTGTATATGTGTGTGTATGTGTGTATGTGTATATGTGTGTGTATGTGTGTGTATGTGTATGTGTGTGTATGTGTATGTGTGTGTGTATGTGTGTATGTGTATGTGTGTGTGTGTGTGTGTGTGTGTGTGTGTGTGTGTGGCATATGTCCATTTATTCCAGATATTTTGGGGTTCGGTTTCTCTTCATTCACCTTCTTCCTTTTTTCCCCTCTTATCCCTCGGCAAATTGAGGTAGCCAAAGACGACACCCCGAAATGTTTACTTTGATCTGCTTTTACTTGGGTTGAATTTTTAGACCGAAGGAGATGCAATGGGCTATGCAGACCTTAGAATCAGGCAAAGTCTTTCTCTACCTTTAATTAAGATCCCAAAGGCAGAGTGATGGAAGACGTCTGTGTCTCCAGAGAACAGCTCATATTTAAGCCTCTCTGGGACTTGAGGGGAAGAGACACTGGACTTTGTTTTCGTTCCTGAGGGGGGAGAATTCCACATACCAGTTTTGGTGGAACACCTGCTTTCTTTTCTACTGGTCTATGTTTAATTCTTATCTCTTTCAAGAATGATCTAAAAACCAAATGAAAATTAACTAACACATGACTTATTAGCCACCTCCCCTACGCCACCTCTCCTGGCCCACATTTAAAGGACACATCTATCTCCCAATGCTTCCCCTGAAAAGTATGATTTCAACATAGGGAAGTTTAAGCACATAATTGTACGTAGGAGAAATCCGGGGAGCTGGAACCCAACTTAACTTCTTTCAAATTAGAGTCAGATAAGAGAGTGTTGTGTATAAATTATTCAAAGATCACTGGTCTTGCTTCCTGTAAGTTCAAAATGCCTGTTGGCCTCATGGATGAAATCTAACTGATTGCTTGTTCTCTGTTAGTTTCCCTGGGACTACTAACGTGGCCCACTGTTGACTTCCGTCTGTTCTAGGACTGTGAACGGTATGACTTTTACAAGCTCCATTAAAGAGAAAACTGTGGGCCGAGCTCTTTATTCACAGGCAAGAGCGAAAGGCAAGACGGCCGGATGGGTGAGGTAAGGATTGAGGACCAGGGCTCGACATCTTGCCTCTCCACCTGGTTCCCTCCTGTTCCATTCCTCACAGGTCGCACCAGGCTCCAGGGTGACTGGGAGCCTAGGAAAATGGCCAAGTCCTGCAGAATAATAGAATTAGTTGTCACAATGTCTGTTTCCCTAAAGATCTCTTTTCTGTCACTGTGGTTTGGAAGTTTTACACAGCTTGTTTTTGTATAAGTTTCCTTGGAAGTAGACAGGGGCTAGAGAAATGGCTCAGTAGTTAAGAACACTGGCTGCTCTTCCAGAGGACCCAGGTTCAAGACTCAGCAACCACAGGGTTCCTCACAACCATGAGAAGCTTCAGGTTTAGGGGCTCCAACTCTGTCCTCTGGCCTGCACAGGTACTGCATACATGTGGTAAACTAACACACATGCAGATAAAGCACTCATACATGTCAACTAAAATGTCTCAGAAGGAAAAGCTTCTGCCTTATTTTTATGGGGTATGGCTTTTAAAGCATCAATCACAAAACAGCTTCTGGTGTGTTTTTTCTTTACATCTTACATATGACTCATCTCAAAAGAGTGACTGTTGCGGCCAGGGAAAATGGCACAACTCCTAAAGTTTTGCCTGACAAACATAAGAACCTGAGCTCAATCCCACAGACCCTCTCTAAGGAAGATGAAGTGATGGCGCCCACTGGTAATCCCTGTGCAAGGGAGCAGAGGCAGGTAGATCCCTGGAATTTGCTGACCAACCAGCCTATCCTGATTGGTAAGAACTAGGCCCGTGAAAGACCTTACCTGGTCTACATAGTGAGTGGATGGCTTTGTGAAAGAACAATACCTCCAGGCCTTGAAGGACTGGGGGAAGATTTAGAGGTTAGAAGCACACAGTACTCTTCTGGAGGACTTGATTCTCAGCACTAATACTGAGTGACTCTCAAGTCTCTGTCTCTCCAACTCCAGGGGATAGGATGCCCTCTTCTGGCTGCAACAGACACTGCACGTGTGTGTGTTTATACCCCCACAGACATACACATACATGGATTTCTTAAAAACATCTTAAGGGCTGGAGTGATGGCTCAGCGGTTAAGAGTACTGACTGCTCTTCCAGAGATCCTGAGTTCAAATCCCAGAAACCACATGGTGGCTCACAACCATCTGTAATGAGATCTGATGCCCTCTTCTGGTGTGTCTGAGGATAGTGTACGCACATTCATAAAATAATAAATCTTTTTCTTTAAAAAAGCATCTTTAAAACATACACCCGAGGATGTACTCTGGTACACACAAACATATTTATCTTCATACACATGAACATATGAACATACATACATACACACACCACGAAAAATAAGTAAACTTTTAAAATAAAATAAAACAAGTCTTTCACTCCGAGACTCCAAAGAACGCTCAACACAGAATTTCCTCTTCATACCACGTACATCATCTTCATCCAAATCCTGTCATGCTTCTTCCCTTCCGCCTCCTCCTCTCCATCCCAAACTGACCTGTAGTAGAAAAAATCCCTTCATTTCACTCATGTACTTCTTTCATTAGCAAAATACATTGTATGTCAACTCTGCATCCAGTTGCGTTAGAGGCAACATAAAGACAAGCATCCTCAGGCTCGCAGAGCTCATAGACAGGAGGCGATAACCACCATGCAGAGAGTGGGGGAACGCTAATGCACTCAGGGGAGCTGACTCCTGTGTGTGTGTGTGTGTATACACACTTCTGTAGGGAACTCCAGAAAATTCTCACAGGGGAATAGTAGTTCATCTGAGCTCAACCAGATACAGAGTCCAGCCATGGGGAGGAAGGAGAGAAACCCAAGCAGAGGGATACTCCACTACTGCAGTGTGTTAATCATCCGCGGACCTCCGTGAATCTTTGTGCCATCTGGCATGTATTGTTGCCTTGCTGAGGCTGGGTTAGTGTACTTATACATGCATGTATGTATATACATATACAACCTGACCTCAAACTCAACATTCTCCTGCCTCAGTCTGCTAGCACCCCCTGCTTGCCTTCCACCCTTTTTATCGATCAGACCCTGTTGTCAATTCACTTGTTAATTCCACAATTGTCTTTGTAACAGAATTTATCCGGGCACTGCACACTTGTCACAAGATCTGGAACTTAACATCCAGGCCACTCCTTGTATAACATGACTTCTCTTTCAGTGTGCTTTGTCTAGAAAGTTTGTACTGGGAATATTCAGCTTTTTTCTTCCACGGCTGAACATCCCACACTACATCTCTGAACCCAAAGTAGCTAATTATGCACGATCCTACCTCCACTAATCATTTAATTTTAAAAACTATTCACTCGAGTGCAGATGGACACATCTTTAACCTCAGACCGCCAGAGACAGAGGCAGATGGGTCTCTGTGAGTTCAAGACCTGATCTGCATAGTGACTTCCAGGTTAGGGATACACAGTGAGTGTCTTAGTTAGAATTTTACTGCTGTGAACAGACACCATGACCAAGACAACTCTTATAAAGGACAACATTTAATTGGGGCTGGCTTACTGGTTCAGAGGTTCAGTCCATTATCATCAGGGTGGGAGCATGGCAGCATCCAGACAGGCACAGTGCAGGAGGACCTGAGAGTTCTACATCTTCATCTGAAGGCTGCTAGCAGAATATTGGCTTCCAGGCAGCTAGGACAAGGGTATCAGAGCCCACACCCACAAGGTCACACCTACTCCAACAAGACCACACCTCCCAACAGTGCCACCCCCTGGGCCAAGCCTATACGAACCATCACAGTGAGACATTGTCTCAAAAGAAATAAAATCATCCACACATGCACACATAGGAACATACACATCAGTCAGTGTGAGTCTTGATGCTGGATTCAACCTCACTGGAAAAATCTTTCCTCTTCCTCTTTAAAATCCTAAGCAAGCACCTTGAAAGCAACCACCATACTGGATTTGATAGTGACTTAATAAGGCCTTACATTGGAAATACAGATTCAAGTCTAAAGTCATGGAAGTTTTACTCTCTGTAGATCTCCCAATATATATTAACAGGCTGAACTTAAGTCTCAGAACGCAGTGAAGGGACTAAGTGCCTCCTTTGGAAACACCTAAGCTCCTGTTTGGTCCTGGCTCTACGACTGACTAGTTAGACATCTTGATGAGGTCTCTTACCCTCTGTGAACCTCACCTCTCATCTGCAAGTTGAGGGTCATGACCTCAGCTTACATTAACTGCTGGACCAGAAATGATACCTCTTGGCTTCCTCACAGACACGTACCAAATCAGTGGTCCTTTGACAACTGACACTTAAATCAGTGAGAAGCTGAATCAATCAATCAATTAATAAATAGACCAGATGGGAAAACTTAAAGTTCTTGGTTTGATTAAATTTATCTTCAACTTCCACTTTTCCTTGATGAACGGAGTCCATGAACAACCAAGCAAGTCTGATCGCCCAGACTAAAGACGAGAACTGTCTGTCTAAATGTTGTGCCTTGCAACTTCTTCACGCACATGTCTGCTTGTGTTGGGGTCTCTGGCGTCTAGGAGCAGAACTCTCGATATGGAGAACTTCAACACGGAGGTGAACATCCCTCCTGGAGCAAAGGTGCAGTTTGAACTTCATTACCAGGAAGTGAAATGGAGGAAACTGGGATCCTATGAGCACAAGATTCATCTGCAGCCTGGGAAGCTGGCCAAGCACTTGGAGGTGAGCCTAGATGTACAGGGTTGGCGACCGCACGCATCTCTGCTATATTTTTGTCGCCACCACCACGGGCGGTATTAGTTGCCCTCGGCTCTGAAAAGCAATGGAGCCTACTAAAAAGGTTCAGAGTTAGAGTCCACCGCACCGTTTCGCCATGGATCCCAAAGCAAGCTCAGCCCCTTAGCGCTAAAGCAGTACACCGTTTGCTGTAGCGTGTTACCACAAACCACCGTGTCACCTAAAACAGCAGAAATCTGTTCCCTCATGGACAAGCAGAATTCTGCGATCAGGATGTAAGCAGAATGCCTATGACTTGTCTGTAAACTGAGAGGACAGATTAATCCTTGGGAAGTATCAATTCCAACATGAGAGCGGAGAACACATTGTTTCTTGCTTCTGGTATCCACCAGGTGCTGGCAGCCCTCGGCCTTGTGGCGTTCTACTCTTTATTGCTCCTCCCCTGAGCATCTCAAATCTTCTTCCACCCAGCCCTTCCTGGATTTAAGATCCAAGTAACAGAGGATGACTTTACCCTCAGGACGCTTAACTTTTTTTTTTTTTTTTTGGTTCTTTTTTTCGGAGCTGGGGACCGAACCCAGGGCCTTGCGCTTCCTAGGCAAGCGCTCTACCACTGAGCTAAATCCCCAGCCCCCAGGACGCTTAACTTAATCACATCCCTACAGACTTATTCCCAAATAAGTTCAAACTCGGATTCCAGGGTTTGAGGAATGCGTTCTTCAGGGAGCCACCACTCAGCCCTTGAAATTAACCTTCAGGGTAAAGGTGTCATGAGTCTCTGCTTTCTTGTCTGTAAAAGACAAGACTTGAGACTCGAGTTTTGCAGCCACCAGAATCATAAGCCCAATAAACTACTCTGCCTATAAAATGGTTAGCCTCAGGAATTTTAACATCCCTAAGAATGAAACACTTTTTCCTATTATTCTATTAGACATACATGTGTGTGCATGCACACGCGCGCGCGCACACACACACACACACACACACACAAACACACACACACACACACACAAAATGAAATAAATAAATCTTTTAAAAGTTTGCGCAGTGCTAGCTAACATCCCGCCAAGGGGCTCTTAGATGACCTGTAAGGTAGTGAAGACACAGAAAGGGAGCCTGCTCTATGCAGAAGGAAATATGTGACTGAGCCCCCTTTATACTCATTTCCTGTCTTGAAAACTCGCTCATGCAACAGCAGCAGCATTCACCCTTCCAAGGTGACACCCAATTGCCTTGCATAAAGCCCCATCTCTTGTCTGTGTGTGTAGGGGTTATATGAGTGTGCTCGTGGGTAAACTCACCCACGTGCATGACTGCCTGGCCAGTATCCACGATCCTCCTGTCTCCATTCCCAGTACTGAAGTACTGAGGTGCATGCCACCACACCCAGATTTGGCATGAGTAATGGGGATTAGAACTTAAATTCTAATGCTTGCCTGGGAAAGCACTTAATCCATTGAGCTATCTCCAGCCAGAAGCACAACCCCGTTCAATTAATGCCACCCTGGTGAGCAAGGTTTCCAGCATGTGACCCTTCAGGAGGCATACTGATGTCCTGTCTTGTGTTAATTGTCACCTTGACAGAATCTAGACTCACACAGTAGAAGCGCCTTGATTATATCAACTGATGTGGAAAGACAAATCTTAGCTGTGGAAGGGGACAGTCCCTGAGCAGGGGATCCTGGTCTATGTTAAATGGGGCTGGGTTAAAGTGCAGTGGCTTGCATTCATCCCTTTCTGGGTCCTGATTGGGTGTCATCTGAGCTACGTCATCACGCTCCTGCTGCCTCTCCTTGCCCACCGTGATGTATTGTGCCGTGAACTGAGAACGAAAACAAACCCGTTCTTTCCACAGTTGCCCTTGTCAGAGGATTTTATCATAGCAACACTAAAAGAAACTGAGTCATGTGTCTACACCATAGTCAGGGGAAGTAAACCCTGAGATGAGTGAGGTGACAGAAAGTTGGAATCCCGGGAACTTAAAGGACTTCCCAGAGTGACCACGGCACTATGCTCGGGGAACTGGGAGACAGGAAAAAGCATCAGAGAGCCTAAGAGTAAATTTCCTTTCCTGTTTTAAAGATCCCTAAAGGGTTTTGATTCTACCATTTCCCGCCTTTTTAGGTGAATGTCTGGATTATTGAACCTCAAGGAATGAGATTTCTTCATGTTCCTGACACATTTGAAGGTCATTTCCAAGGTGTCCCAGTCATATCCAAAGGACAACAGAAGGTACTAGAGAAACTGCACATTGCCAGCTATCCCAGTAGTCACTGGGTCCTGACTCTTTTTCTCTTGTGCCCTGGACAGTGGGGGAAAAAAAAGAGAGTGGTCTGATGGGCTGAGGTCAAAGGCTAGAGTTTCTTTCCTATTAAATATACAAAGAAGCACTCCCAATTATGTAATTTCATTGTATCCATTTTGGAGCCTCCTTTGCCAAGAGTCAATTTTCACATAAAGAATTTTCATAAATTACACACAAAAAAATATTCACCTTAATTGTCTTTGCCATAATGGCCAATAACAAACAACTATGAAAAGGTCAGAATCCCCTCAGAATGTACACAGACTCTTTCCAGAGTGAGAGACATTCCTTCCACGGTATCTGGTGGAAACCTCTTTGGATCTCTCTTTTTAAAGGCCTGATACCTGGAAAACAGCACCACGGTCTGTTGGACACTCCAGTCAATTGCTCTAACATTCTTTTCCACAAGTATTGGGCCAGTGGATGTTGTCAGCGTGCTGTTCTCCTTATACATGAGTAGAGGCAACTACCATGGCCCCCCACCCACCCCATCAGTATCTGGGAGCAAAGATCAGCTTCTGATGTCTCTGTCCTTTGCAGGCACATGTGTCCTTCAAGCCCACAGTAGCACAGCAAAGAAAATGCCCCAACTGCACAGAGACTGCAGTGGATGGAGAGCTGGTAGTCGTGTATGACGTCAACAGAGAAGAAAAGGCTGGGGAACTTGAGGTGAGAGCTGGCCGGCTCCAGGACTACCAAGCTGAGGCCGAAAAAGAACCTCATTGTTGTTGAACACATTCCTTGGCTCATGAGTGACTCCTGGTTGTCAAGGGAAGGGTTCAGGATCCAGAGAAAGGACTATAACCATACTTTTCTGCTATGCATCAAAATCATCCTTTATGCCATAAAAAAAATAAGAGGAGCTACAGAGATTGGCTAACTGGTTAAAACACTTGCCATGCAAGTGTGAAGACCCAAGTTCTACCTCTAGACCATACATAAAGAATTTGGTTGTGATGGTGGCATTCTGTCTTGGTTTTATTTCTGTTATTATGATAAAATACCCTGATGTAAAACTTGGGGGGAGAAAAAGGATCTGATTCATCTAAAATTTCAGGTTCTAGTTCATCAAAACAGTGAAGTCACAATGACAAGAGCAGTTCATAACACACCCAGAGTTAAAAGCAGAGATAAATGGATGTATACATGCTCACTTGCTTACTTGCTTGAGCTGAGCTAAATTTCTCTTCTTTTATACAATTCAGAATCCCCCTGACAAGGGAATGGTGATGCCCACGGTGGGCTGGGTCTTCCCACAACTTAAGACAGCCTCACATACACAGTCATGCCCACAGGCCAACCCAATGTAGACTCTCTCTCCTTTAATCACTATAAATTATATCAAGTTGTCAATTAAACGTGACCATAAAGCAGGTGTTTGTTCCCTCTCCCCCCACCCCCCACTGAGTCTAATTCCCTCAGTGTAGACTGTGCTAAACGTATCTCCCAGGGTCTGGTAAGAATGTGTTTTTTTGTTTGTTTGTTTGTTTGTTTGTTTGTTTGTTTGTTTGTTTTGGAGACTTCCTTTGTAATCAGATCAGTTAGTATGCTGTGCTGAAAACACTTGTGAACTGTCTGTGTCCTCACTAGTTGAGTCCTGTGGGGACAAAGACCACCTGACTCCCCATTGCTTGGCAGAGTTTCACTGCAGCAGGGGCCTGAGATGAATAGGGAACAGGGCAGAGTGGAGCAGATTGGAGTGGGAAGGCAGAATGGATTGGACTTTCAGAATGCAGGGGCAAGAGAAAGATCAGAAGAAAAGGATGGGTGCACACCAAGCTTCCACCTCTGTTCTTTTTCATCATCATGGGACATGTGTTAGCTTCTCCTGTAGCCTACCTCTCCTCTGTGGTCTCCGGCTTCCACATCTTACCTTCCAAACATCGCTCATCATTGGACTCATACACAAGTTTTCGGTTTTGTTTTTCTTAGGTATTTAATGGATATTTTGTGCACTTCTTTGCTCCTGAGAACCTGGACCCAATTCCCAAAAACATCCTCTTTGTTATTGATGTTAGTGGCTCCATGTGGGGAATTAAAATGAAACAGGTAAGGACTCCTTGTTTGTGGGGGTTCCTGAGAGTTCCCTTTTTGTTCTCTTTTAATAATGGAGTTATTGTAAGTTATTATAAGTAATAAGTCGGTGTTCCCTCTGACCCCACACTTTGGGCTAGACCTCAGGAACTGTACTTACTGACCTTACTGACCTAGGGGGTCAGCCCTTTTCAAAGTGGGGAGCTTACTGTATAATCACTGGGCTTATATGAAAATCAATGCTTCCTTGTAAAAAAAAATTCTTCTCATCTCCAAGTTTCCTCCTTTCTCTTCCCTCTCTTGCTGTTTCATTTTCTAATTTTATGTCTCACAACTCACCCTTTGAACAGTCCCGTGTTTATATGACGTGTTCTCTTTTTGATCATGTCTCAGCATGATGTTTAGCTTTAGTATACTGCCATTAGTCCCAAGTAACTTGAAAAATCCTCATAAACGTCTCATGAGTGTGTGTGTGTGTGTGTGTGTGTGTGTGTGTGTGTGTGTGTGTTATGTACATGTGAGTGTCTATGTTTATGTAGTGTACATCAAGGTCAGAGATGAACTTTTGGCATCTCTTTCTATTACTCTCCACTTTATCTTTGGAGACAGAGTCTCTTCTCCAAACCAGAGTGTACCCTTCTAGGCTAGGCTAGCTGCCCAGTGAGTCCTTGGACATCTGCCTATCTCTGTGCTGGGGTTATATGTGCACACCACCACACTTGTCTCTTCCATGGGTGTCAGTGATCCAAACATGAGTCTTCATACTTTCCTAACAAGCTCTTTGCCCATGGAGCCATCTCCCTGCCTGTCTTTACTCTACCCTTTTTAATCTACATTGCTATTGGGGTGTGTATCCTATCTGAAGTCTTCTAGTTCAGAGATAAACATTGGCTTATCCTTCATAAACAGAATAGAAGTAAATATAAACAATAAGTGAGGTACTGCTTCTTCTTCTTCCTCTTCTTCCTCCTCCTCTTCTTCCTCCTCCTCCTCCTCATCTTCCTCCTCCTCCTCCTCCTCGTGGTATTCAAGATAGAGTTTCTCTCTGTAGTCCTGGCTATCCTTTCACTCTGTGGACTAGGCCTCACACTCAGATATCCATCTGCCTCTGTCTCCCTAGTGCTGGGATTAAAGGCAGGTGCCTCCACTGCCCAGCAGTAATTTCTTAATTTACCCATTAAGCCAAATAATTTGAACAATCAATTAAGTATTCCTTTATTAGGAGCCATTTTGACCACCTTACGTGATTACTATTCTGTAACTACACAAAAGACGTCAGTGTCCTGGATGATCCCTGGCTACCCGAGCTTCCACTGTGCTACAGATCCTGCTCCTGAAAATCTGCTGTGGTCCTTTTTTTCTGCGGGAGGCTTTCCCATGCATTTTATAAAGTTGAGCATCATCCATGACCTGACCCACCTGACTTCAGTAGCATAACTTAGTTGTGACAGCTAAAAATCGCATCCTGAGGAGACAGGATAAAGGCTAACATCTCTGTCCTGTACCGCTGGTGTCCTGAGTTTAATTCCCCAAACCCATGAAAAAAATCAAGTATGGTTTTGTAGTTCCAGCACTGGAAAGGCAGAAACAGACAAGTTTTTGAGACTTACAGGTCAGCTAGCCTAGCATAATTAGCAAAGGCTAGGCCAGTGTGAAAAAAACCAAAGTAGATGTCACCTAAGGAATGATACCCTAGGTTCACTTCTGGCCTCTACATACACACATACACCTGTGCATGAACAAAACACACATGAACAAACACACACACACACGCGCACACACACTCACATGTACACACACACACACACACACACACACACAAAAAAAACTTCATTTATTGCCCTCTATTTTTAACAAAAAGTTAGACCCCATTAGCATCATTATTCTTTTTTTTTGGATATTTTATGTATTTACATTTCAAATGTTATCCCCTTCCCCCCTCACATACCCCCTCCTCCTGCTTCTATAAAGATGCTCCCACCCCCACCTCAATGCCCTGGCATTCCCCTACACTGGGTAATTGAGCTTTCACAGGACCAAGGGCTTCCCCTCCCATTGATGCTGGACAATGCCGTCCTTTGCTGCATATGTGGTTCCTCCATGTGTACTCTTTGGTTGGTGCTTAGTCCTTGGGGGCTCTGGGGGATCTGGTTGGTTGATATTGTTGTTCTTCCTATGGGGTTGCAAACCCCTTCAGTTCCTTCACTCCTCTCTCTAATCCTCCATTGTGGTTCCCATGCTCAGTCCGATGGTTAGCTGCAAGCATCCTCATCTGTAACAGTAAGGCTCTGGCAGAGCCTCTCAGGAGACACAAAACAATTGTTCATTTACCATTCCTTTCTTTCTCCCTGTCTTCAGTCAACAAATATCTGTGAAGTACCTACTGTGTGTCTGGCAGCTCCAAGGAAATACTTAAATTTGTGCTGCTTATTCTTAAATTAGGACTAGTCAAACTGATGTATTTAAGAATACAGAAAAAAAATGAGTATCTAAAGTCCAATAGTACATGTTCGGAACATAAGGGACAGGTCGGTGTTGACTGCACAGTTTCTCTAACAAGTTGAACTTGAATCAGTGCTTGGAGGGTGAACGGGGCATGTGGTGGGTCTGTTGATTTCTCCTTTGACTTGAATTGTATGTAATGAGACTTCATTGGGTTCTCCTTTGAAATAGACTGTGGAAGCGATGAAGACCATATTGGATGACCTAAGAACCGAGGACCAATTCTCTGTGGTTGATTTCAACCATAATGTTAGAAGCTGGAGAAATGATTTAGTTTCAGCTACTAAAACACAAATTGCAGATGCCAAGAGATACATTGAGAAAATCCAGCCTAGTGGAGGTGAGTGGTTTTGCTCCAAAGCCTACAGGAAAACTTTAAAAAGGTTCAGTCTAGGTTCTCACAGGACTCATATCCCCTGCTGAGCATAGTGACAGGTCTTCAAAACTTATCACGTACAATAATGAGGTAGAAGAAGCCTAAGTTCAGAGTCTCCCTGAGCTACAGCTAGTTCAAGACCAGCCTGGAGAACACAGTAAAACCTGTCTCCAATAACAGCAACCAAGAATTATTATTCTCTACCAAACTGGTATTTGCCCAATCTGCTGTAGTTTTCTTTAAAAATACATTTTTGTTTTCTTTTTAAATTAATAGTGTTTGTGGAGTAATAATAGCACACAATGTGTTTGTGGAGAAATAATACACAATACAACTCACACATGTCTTTAAAAAGTCCAAAATTTTATATTAAAAAAGGTTTGTAAGTCAATCTAGGCTTCTTTGTTAAATATATATATATATACATATATATATAGTGTGTGTGTGTGTATGTGTGTGTGTGTAAAATATAAATGTCTTCCAGAGCATTTCAGCAAGGTCATTTCCATTCCTTGTGTTTGTTGCCTTACAAGAAGACAGACCAATGCACTAAAAGGCTTATTTATCTCAAAGGGGATAGTTTAAAGTAAATGATTTACTGCACTGTAAGGTCTTGATGATAAAGAAATTTGTCACTTTGAAAGCAATCAAGTGAATTTAATATTGAGCAAGTTATGCATAAGAAGTTAGATGAGCCTGAATCCAAGTTGTGGCTGTGTGTGTGTGTGTGCGTGTGTGTGCGTGTGTGCACACACATGTGTGAGCACATTATATTATTTTAACAGGCACAAATATCAATGAGGCTCTGCTGAGAGCAATTTTCATTCTGAACGAAGCCAGTAACATGGGATTGCTGAACCCCGACTCAGTCTCTCTGATCATTTTGGTTTCTGATGGAGATCCAACAGTGGGCAAGTATTACCTCCATTTCTTATGGACGGGTGTTTTCCCTGTTGCTTTGAAGAATGTTATTTGCTCAGGGTGGGAACTGTGATGGCATATTTGTATGTTTCTAAAAACATCTTAAACCCTGGCTTCTGCAAGGAAGTCTCCTGGCCCAGAAGCACCTAGGAGCAATTGTGTGGGAAGATTTGCTTCTGCACAGGGAGAACTAATAAAAGGTGAAAGGCATGGAAACAGAAATAAAAATGAAACTCAAAGGAAGTAAATATATAGAAATGTGCAAAACCAGAGTAGGGTACCATTTCAGCAGCGTTATTAACCGGACGTTGCTCTTGGATGCCTCTGTTTCTACACACACAAACACACACACACACACACACACACACACACACCACACCACACACCACACACACCACACACCACATACACACACACCACATACACACACACCACATACACACACACACTCACACCACACACACACACACCACACACATAACACACACACACTCACACCACACACACACACACTCACACCACACACACACTCACCCACCCACACACACACATAACACATACACACAGTCACACACACACTCACAACACACACACCACATACACACACACTCACAACACACACACACACACACACACACACACACACACACACACACCAGGCTCCATAAAGGAAGGTTGCGCTGTCATCTATGTTGTGAGAGCTGCCAGTGGAGGGTGGTAAGTGCCTTCATTTCCTCATCGTTAGGCCAGGGAAGATGGTAGATGGGAGTGGAGAACAGTCTGTATTCATCTCAGTTCCCTCAGGAATGCAGTCTCTGTTGTTCTTCACTTCCTTCCCTGCTGCCACGGGAGAAATGACCACTGGCTTGGACAGCCTTTAAATAAATCATTGTTTCCTTATCTGCAAAATGGTTCCAGCAGCTCCTGTTTCTATTACCTGCCATTAGTTTTATGTGAGCCTTCCCTTTGATGAGAATTAGAAATAACAGATGCTGGGTGGTGCGGCCATGGACGTCTTGCCGCGTGCACAAGGGTGGCACCTAACCCATGCTGTACAGAGGAATGAGGGGAAAGCATGGCGGGGCAAATATTACATTGGCAACAGGGGTTCCAGGAGGAGAGGGGGAACATCCCCTTCCCTTAGCACTGACACCCACCCGAGCAGTTGTTATGTGTTTGTGATAGAGTCCCTTTTTTCTCCATTCATATCTTGTAGCTTTGAAAACATACGTTTTGAATAATATCATTAAGAATAAAAGGAAATTATACACAGACATACACCGATAAATATGTTATGCCTGTTACTTACTCTTCTTTCCTGATCATTCAGTTTCTTCACTGGAGTAAGTCTCTGACGACTAGCTTCTTTGGCATCAGTTCATCCCTATTTTACTCTATGTATATGTGTGTGTGTGTGTGTGTGTGTGTGTGTGTGTGTCTGTGTGTGTGTGTATGTGTGTGTATGTGTGTGTGTGTCTGTGTGTGTGTATGTGTGTGTCCATGTGCATGTGTGTATGTGTGTGCATGTACGTGTGTATGTGCATGCATGTATATGTGTATGTGTGTGCATGCGTATATGTGTGTGTGCATGCATGTATATGTGTATGTGTGTGCATGCGTATATGTGTATGTGCATGTGTATATGTGTGTATATGTGTGTGTGTACATATATATGTTAGGATTTATTACACATAAGGATAACCTACATGCATCCATTTACTTTGATTATTCTCTTTAAAAAAAAATACCTCGGAGCTGGAGAGATGACTCAGTGGTTAAGAGCATTGACTGCTCTTCCAGAGGTCCTGAGTTCAATTCCCAGCAACCACGTAGTGACTCACGACCATCTGTAATGGGATCCAATGCCCTCTTCTGGTGTGTCTGGAGACAGCTACAGTGTACTCACACACATAAAACAAATAAATAAATCTTAATAAAAGAAAGTACCTCTAAAGAACTGGAGAGATGGCTCAGTGGTTAGGAGCACTTGCATTTGGCAGTGGACCTGGGTTTGATTCCCAGCACATATAAGGTGTCTCACCATCACTCCAGTTCCAGGGGATCTGATGTCGTCTGACCTCCAAGGTCACTAGGCACATGCATGGTGCATACATGCAGTCCACATACATGCATGTAGATAAACCGTTCATACTCATAAGTTAAGTAAATTTTTTTTTATTTAAATGCCTTTGATGGGGCTGAGGAGATGGCTCAGGGTGTAAAAGTACTTACTATACGGGCATAAAGATCTGAGTTTGAATCTTCAGAATCCATGCTCTTAAAAAAACTAGACATAGTGGCGGGTGATGCTGTACACCTTTACTCCCAGCACAAGGACGGCAGAGGCCAGAGGATCTCTGAATCTGTGGCCAATCTACTGTAAAGAATGAGTTTCAGGAGACACAGAGAAAGCCTGTCTCAAACACACACACACACACACACAAACACACACACACACACACACAAACACGCACACAAACACATACACACATACACATACACACAGAGAGACATACACACACAGATATATACACACACAGAGAGACATACACACACATACACAGACATATACACACAAACACACACACAGATATATACACACAGAGAGAGACATACATACACACATACACAGACATATACACAGAGAGAGACATACACACACACACACATATACATACACACACACACACACCATACACACATACCTTACACACACACACCATACACACATACCATACACACACACACACCATACACAGGCACACCATACACAGACACACACACACACACACACACACACACACACACACACGCTTGACGTGACTTTTCATTCCTGTAACACCAGTGCTATAGGGACAGAGACAGGAGAGTCTCAAGGGCTTGCCGGCCAATCTACTTCACTGACACAGCAAGTTTCCAGTTCAGTGGGAGACACAGTGTCAAAGTGATAAGGTGGAAAGCAATGCAGGAAGAGCCTGGGTGTCACCCTGCTGTATGCACGTCTGGGGCTTGTGCCCCTGCACACACATAAACATACCTCTTGCTCTCTGCCAGAAACCAAAAGGCAATGTCTTTCAACATGAAAGCAGAGGAGTGGCTAGTTGGGAGGAGAAAAGGGATCAGCAGGAATGCGCATCAACAAAAAGTGATAACAGGGAAACTTGGCCTGAAATACGTTATGTACGTGTAGAAAATGCCGTGACGAAATGCATTGTCACATAAGATGACCTATGCTAATAAAACATTGGAATGCTTTTGAGATTGCTGAATATGAACACCTAGAGGGGCTGCATAGGAGTCCCAGCTCATTTGCACCATAGTCTAACCAAGTTCTCTTACGGGGGATCCGCTTTGGTTGTTTCTATTGTCGCTTCACCCAAGGAATGTTGCTAGGCGCCATCGCTGCCGCCACTTCAGATCTTCATGGATGAGTGCACGCATTTTAGAAGTTCTAAATTTTGACTCACTGGATCAGAGGATTAATGCGATTTTAGTTTTGATCAGTTTTGAAGATTAACCTCCTCTCACGGGTTCCTCTTGCTTTCCTGTCACTGCCAATTCCAGGTGAACTAAAACTGTCCAAAATTCAGAAAAACGTGAAGCAGAACATCCAAGATAACATCTCCCTCTTCAGTCTGGGGATCGGATTTGATGTCGACTATGACTTTTTGAAGAGGCTGTCCAATGAAAATCGCGGGATTGCTCAACGAATCTACGGGAACCGGGACACATCCTCCCAGCTCAAGGTAGCATTCCGTTTCTCCTTTCCTGAAGCTCATCCCTCTGCTCATACCGAGCCCCTCAGAAGACACCTGAACGTAGCTCTGATTTGTCGTAGCCATATTTGCTCTTAAAATTCCGGCAACCATTCAGTTTCCTTCTCACACATTCCCATCGCTGCTTTCAGCACTGACTAATTTGAAACAGGAAAGCCAAGGCCAAACCCTCGTCTGCTCTGTGAACCATGAGGCCTTCGCCCGCCTCCCGTCTCTGCCTCCTCGTCCCATGAGCAATTGCTCACCCCGCTTTCATGGCCAGCTATTTTCTCTCTGGATTGTGTTGGCATTTGGATATTATCTTTACGATGTAAACCAAGTCCAACTGTGCCCTTTAAGCTTCCTTAAATAAGGGAAGAGAGAGACCAATCGGGTAGCATGGTGACAAATGCCTTTAATTGCAACATACAGGAAGCAAGTGGGTCTCTGTGGGTTCAAGGCCAACCTATGTGCATAGCAAGTTCCAGGCCACCCAAGGCTACATATTCACACACACACACACACACACACACACACACACACACACACACACACACTCACTCACTCACTACTGTTTGTTTTTTTTGGATTTTTAAATAAAATCACTTTATTCTAATTGATACAAAAAAAACTCACACTATTAGTTTAAGGAAGTCACTGACCAATTTCACAATCCTAAACTTTATACCTCTCTGTGATGTTCTGTATAGTTACAATGGCCTTCAGGGGGCTCCCCACAGGGCTCCCCCACATTACTCTCAGTTACCTTTTTATTTACTTTTCTATCACAGAAAGAAAGAAGGAAGGAAGGAAGGGAAGGAAGGAAGGAAGAAATGGTGACTGACTTGAAACTAGCAAATAATTATCTTCATAACCTTTCCCATGATTCCTGTGTTTATAAAATGGACAACCAAACTATGCCAACGCCAGGAACAGCATTGGAAGTTTGGGCTACCTAGAAGATAGGGTTCTGATTCATGTTATTTTAACCCAGATAGCTTTTATAATAAATGCCTACAAAGCTTGTGTTTCTGATCATAACAAAAAGGGGAGAAATTTTGGCTCTTAGGTTGTAGGTAATTCCCTAACAATATGCATTTGTATTCCTGCCCAGAGGTAATAACCGTGGGTATCCATCATACCAGAGATCCATGAAAATAAATTAAGAGATATCTGCTACGTATTGAGATGCCTTGGGGGGTGGGGGGATAATTTAGATCTACGAAGCACTATGAAAGTAACCATTTGTGTAATATTTTCTTTCCTACGACTTCTAGAAATTTTACAACCAGGTCTCTACTCCGCTGCTTAGAAACGTTCAGTTCAACTACCCTCAGGCATCAGTAACAGACGTCACCCAAAACAGTTTCCATAACTACTTTGGAGGTTCTGAGATCGTGGTGGCGGGGAAATTTGATCCCAGCAAACTGTCGGAAGTTCAGAGCGTCATCACCGCGACTTCGGTACTTCTGTTCCCCTGTGTACTGTAAAAACACTAACTGGTCCCCTGATACACTCAGTCTCTGTGTCAACAAGCTAACATTCCTCATCCCCAAGCATTTGTGTAGAACAGAAGCAAGGGTTCAAAGAGAAGGTGTGGCCATCTTTTGAACCATGCTATAAAACCACCTTTCCACCAAGCCCAACCCCAGTTTCTGGACTTTGTGTTCTAAGCCTATCCAGTCAAGGCCCTCTTCCTTGTATCACCCCAAAGCGCATTTACAGCAGATGAGTTAACTGTAATCCTGTTGCCTGGGTGTTCACTAACTGATGCTTCCGTTGTCCAGGCTAACACAGAATTGGTCTTGGAAACTCTCAGTCAGATGGATGACTTGGAGGAGTTTCTATCAAAGGACAAGCATGCAGACCCTGAATTCACCAAGAAGCTCTGGGCCTACCTCACAGTCAACCAACTGCTAACAGAGAGGTAAGGCACGGAGAGCGTATGCCATGAACGTTGACAAACATGAAATGTCCGTCTAGAATATTTGAAAGTCAGGGCTGCGGCTATAGCTTAGTGTGAAAGCCTTTGCCCTAGAACACCCAAGGCTCTGGGTACGATTCCCATACTTCCAACAAAACAGAAAACGGAACATTTGACATCGTGAGCGAGAAGTATTTGCAACCAAGAAAGGTATGGAATTAATGGAGGGATTGGATTATTGCTGACTTGTCCACAGCACTTTAACGAAAGCTGGGTTATTTCTTCTCCTCCTTCTCCTTCTCCTTCTTCTCCTTTCCCCCTCCCCCTCCTTCTTCTTCTTGTTCTTCTTGTCTTTTCATTAAAATGGAACAAAGAGCCTGAAGACACGGGTCAGCACTGAAGAGCACTGGCTGCTCTTCCCGAGGACTGGGTGCAGCTCCCGGCACCCATGTGGCAGCTCTGACTTCAGTTCCAGGGAATACAGGACCATCTTCTGGTATCTGTGGGCACACGTGTACACGCGTGGAACACAGAAACATACATGCAGATAAAACACCTATATACATTTTAAAATTTAAATGCAGCATAAAATGAGATGTGTGTAGTGCATTGATTTTAGGTATGTAGTTTAATGGATATATATGTATGTATACATATATACATTGAAGATATATATACACATATATACATACACATATATATACATATGTGTATTATACACTATATACATATGTATATATATATATATATATATATATAAAACCGTATCTCTGTCTATATCATCATATCTATGGCCATCATTCTGTAAATGTAGAACTATTGAAGGTCATCTTGTTCTTATGTACACCCAGAGGAAGCCGCTGGTTCTTGATATGTATCACCATTGATTGGTTTTGTCTGCCGCTAACTTTCACTTAACCACATAATCCATTTCTGACTTTCACTCAGCTGATGACTGTTAGGCTCAGCCGTGCTGCTGTGCGCGTCAATAGTCCATTTGTCTGTCCTCTTGAAAATTAGGTCCAAGGGAAAAAACGTCTGACTGTGTGATTACAATGTCCTACCAAGGAACAGCACTTTGAGTCTTACACCATCACTGGCTTCTCACCCGACGGCATTTCACACCTCTACCGTAACATCCTGTCCCTGGGAAAACACTTGCACACATGCACCCGAGTTTCATGAGGGATATTTGCTGAAACTTTCCATTGCAACGCTCCCACCTCACCTCTTGAATAGGATTCTCAGGAAGATGGACCAAGGTCATCGAACTAGGTTATATGAACCACCATGTAACGGATCTCCCAGAGAAGATCCCTGGTGTCAATAAGATTATATTTTCAAAAATTCGCATGGCTATAAGCTGAGGTTTTGAAGTAAGAAAGAAATATCCCTGGCCCTTGGACAGGAGTACATTGGCTATACCTAAAAGCATAGAGAAGTTGCTCTGGAAGTTAAGCATTGATTTTTAAATCCCCGAAGAAAGATCGGTGGTTTCTAGGATTTCAGGGGATGGAGAGAACAGAACATCTTAGGGCAGAAGAACTATTTCCTATGACTCCGCAATGATTCACAGGACGTACAAGGAAATTGCAGTGCAAACCACTTGCCTCTCTGTCAATACATCTGTATCTGCTTCATCTGTTGTCACACATGTACCGCTCTGGTATGAGACGTCTGTGATTCAGGAGGCCATGGGTCAGCGGGGTATATGGAGACCCTCTTTGTACCTTTTACTCAATTTCACTGTGAACCTAAAACCACTCTGAAAAAAAAAAAAGTCTTTAAAACTAATCCCTTGAGGGGCAGTGAGGTGACTCAGCAGATAAAAGTGCTTGTGACAATGCTTGTCAACCTGAGTCTGCTCTTGGGCTCCTAGATGATGGCAGGAGAGAAGCAACTCCCACAAGTTGTCCTCTGACTTTCACACAGGCACTATGGCACGTGTGCATACATATACATACATATACATACATACATGCATACATACATACACGTGCATACAAGTAAACCCAATTTTAAAAAAATACTCCCTAGAGAGCACATGGCTACATAAAATACTCAGGCTCATGCAGCCAGTCGGTTCTGTTTCCCTCTTGCCTTAGGCACCCTCGCCCTGGGCCCAGGTCTTGTGTGACTATCAGAAGGGGAAGTAGAGAGGTCTGGGGCCCAAGTTGCCCCTGGTGCGTGGTGATGGTCTACAGTTTCTGTCTTCTGAATGCAGAAGTCTGGCTCCTACCGCCGCTAGCAAGAGGAAAATCACAAAAGCCATCCTGCAGATGTCTCTAGACCATCACATCGTGACTCCGCTTACTGCCATGGTGATAGAGAACGATGCTGGCGATGAGCGCATGCTGGCCGACTCCCCACCACAGGACCACTCCTGCTGCTCAGGTCAGGGTTTCGGGTCCCACTGGGGCCACAAGATGGAGTGGCCTTCTTGTCTTGTGTTGATGTCCCAAAGCCTCGGTTCCCATCTCCCAACCACCTTTTGCTCCCAGCTCGTGTCCATAAATGTTCAAGCTTGAGTTTGGTTTGACGAGTCGTGAGTGCCTGAAATCCCTGTATTTCCAAGGCCAAGGCTAGAAGGTTTGCTGTCCCGGGTTACTCTGAACTGCATAGTGAATCCATGGCCAGCTTAAGCTGCGTAACAAGATGCCGACTCAAAGTAAAGGTGTGGCTGGAGAGATGGTTCAGTTGTTAAGAGCACTTGCCCCATTTCCAAAGGACCAGGGTTTGAGTCCCACGTGGCACCTCACAACCATCTGTACCTCCAGTCCCAGGGGATCTCATACTTTGATCTGGCTTCTGTGGGCGCCAGACATGCAGGCGGACAGACATACACGCAAGCAAACACTCAAACACATACAACAAAAATAAGTAACATTTTAAAAAGCAAAACGAAAAAACTTTATTGATGATTTAAGTTGCCAATGTACTTCTCTAATCATTTTTTTTAATGATTGCTTTTATTATGAGTCTGTGAGAGTGCATGGTATGTGTGTGCTGGTGTCTGTGCTGACCAGAGGAGGACATCAGATCCCCTAGAGTGGAGTTACAAGCAGTTGGGTGCTGCCAGCCTTGGTGCTTGGAACCACACACTCAGGTTCTCTAGAAGACCAGCACTCACTCTTAGCCACTAAACCATCTCTCCAAACCCTCTTCTCAATTCTCAGTTAAAAGCAAAGAATAGACAAAACTTCTCAAATCACAAGGTGGACAGCTCCTACGTTAATCCCTGAGCTGCCCATATATGTGCACCCACGTACACACACATACATACACACAAACAAACCCTCCCCCCCCACACACATTTTCAAAGAAAAGTATATATGGAAACTGGAGGCCTAGAAACAGCCTTGGAAATCATTCTTGTGGTCTATGCCTCATGCAAAGTCTCCAGAAACGCCCTAGGATATTTGTAGCTAAGCCTGAACCAATTAGACTCTCTCCTTCCTGTGTTCTCTTGGTGCAGAGTCTTTCATTGTCCTGAGTGTGGCTGCCATTCACACCAATGACCCTCTGGGTTTTTAGTTTTGCTCCATTGGGCTCGATGGCATGGTGCCAGCTCTCTATTTAGACCAGGATGACCTTGAACTGCTGCTCCTCCTGCCTCCACTGAGTGCTAGGCATGTGGCGGCCGTGCTCAGATGAGGAGCTCTTTCCCCACAGATCCATTTTACAGTCCTAGATACTGGGAGAATTGGTTCACAGGTTCCCACAGTCTGATGCTAGAGGGAAAAAGAGGAGCGGGGACTCTGAGCAAAAGGGGGACTATGGGTTGAAGTTGAGTAGCAGAGTGCTTACCTTGCATGCTCAAAACCCTTGGTTTGATGCTTAGCGATGCCTTGGTTTTTTGTTTTTTGTTTTTTTTTTTTTTAAAGACAGAGAGAGAAAACCTTAGCTGAGAATCTTTGGTTGGGAAAGAGGAGGCGAAATCCAGATTCTTTAAGTTGAGTACGATTTCTATGGCAGGGTACATGGGAACTAATGAGTGGGAGTTCTTCCGCACAGGCGCACTGTATTATGGCACCAAGGTTGCCTCAGGTCCCATCCCATCGTGGGCCAACCCATCCCCAACACCAGCGACGGCCATGCTTGCAGTCGGAGCGAAGCCACTCGAGTCTACACCACCTCCTCATGTGATTCGAGGTAAAAGCATTTCTCCCTTCTTAACCCGTCAGAGCCCTGTGTGGATTTCTGTAAATGAATAGAATCTCAGTGTCTTGAGAAGCTAGCTGACTTTTACAGGTGCCGTTGCCTTCTGTGGGGAGCCAAAAGCTCAGTGAATTAGCTTGCTGCGGTGCCAAAACAAACTAGCTGGAAAGTGTCTGGTGTCTCTTCTTGTTGAGTGCTAACCCTATCATCAGAGCCTCGTTCTCTGACATCATGGAGGCCTAATGACCTCTGAAGGGCTCCATGTCCAGACACCATCATATGTTGAGGGGTAGGGCTCAGAATATGAATTCGCATGGGGACAAACCCATACCTCACACTGTTTTCAACTGTCTGAGGGTGAACTCTCTGGAAAGAGATGTTCTTCTTACGGGAATGCACCAATAGAGCACGTTTGGTGAATAGTCTCGATCGACTAAGCACTTATTAGTTGCCCAGTGGCTGTCACCACTGAGCAGGAGCTAGCGGAATTTTTACTCAAAGGCATTCGTTGTCGCTTGCACGGGGGAGGCACTGATCATAGATGTGGTCATCTGGAAGCCAGTAACACGTATTTGTTGGAAAGTCTGGGCGCTGAGGCGCCATTGCCCACTCTCAGTGCACAATGGACACATTTCCGTTCAACGTGTGAGACAGAGGTGCCACCTGGAGGACTTCACGGTAAATGCAGTTCCTCTCGATGCCCAAGAGTTTACAGAAATGCTCTCTGTCAATTACCAATGTGTCCAGCTTTGCAAAAGCTTACTCACACTGTGGCCGGACATGGGGAGACAGGGGACATACAGGTCTCAAAGACACATGCCCTGGGGCTTGAGAAACATATAGGGCAAAGAAAGAGTGATTACTATGTGGGGAGTGGGGAATGACAGGAGGGATCCGTGGTTTACAAACACACAATTAAATTCCAGAGGCCTTTGTGAAATGCACATTCAGAAAACATAGGTGTTAGCATCACTGGAGAATGGAGTAACAGCCCTCTGCCATCATAAAGTCACCCACTGGACACCTGTTCATGTCCAAGGGAAGAGGGAGTGGCTTCAACAAGTGAGGTCTTTAAGTCTCTGAGAAGTAACCTAGGTAACTGTTAATCACCGTGATCCAAACACACCGGGAGTGTTAGCCACAGCAAAGCTAGGAGACAAACAGAATATAGCTCAGTTGTGCACCTCTGTGGTTAGTGCTTGTCAAAGTTGACAGAGAGCCAATGAGCTGAGGGTGTACCCAGGTTTCTCTGCTTTACCCCATGCTCTGACTTTGCAGCGGCCCTCACAGACTTCCTGGCAGCTCCCAGGAGAGTGTATGTGCTTTGTGGCCCCTCTCTCTTAGAGAACAAACTTTGGACACTCTAAGAGTGCTCCAGGCTCCCTGTCTAAAGGAAAATCTTGCTGGTCAGCAGCATGTGAGTTGTTTGAAATGAAACCAGAAGACTACTTCCTGTTGTTAATATAACTACAGATCCCTCGGTTGAATTGATTCTCATATCAATATATATGATATATATATGATATATAAATATATATATATTCAGATGGGCCAGTGAGGTGGCCCTGAGGATGAGAGGGTGAAGGCTCTTGATAACAAGCCTAATATCCCGAATCCAGTCCTGGAACCCACTTGTTAGGAGAGAATAGACTACCACAAATAACCCTCTGAACTCAATATACATGCTAGAACATGGGCCCCCCCCCACATACACACACGCACGCATGCACACCCCCACATACACACACGCACGCACACACATACACACACACGCACACGCACACACACACGTGTGGGTAATCTTCAGAACTGAGATCTTAGGACTGTCGAGCCAGCATGGCAGCATAGGCTGGCACTGCCAAGCTGAGGCGGGGAGAGAATAGGTGCCTTAGGCTCTGCAGGGAAGTCTTGTCCCCAAAATTAATTAAAATTAAATAAAGTAATGTTTAAAGATCGACTGTAGACTGGGTGGGTGGCACCTGCAATCCCAGCACTCCAGGTGAAGGCAGATGAACTGTGATTGTGAGGCCAACGTGGACACAGCAGTACCCCTACCTCACGGGAGAACGGCTGATGGTGTCAGCATGTGGGGAGAGCACACGCCTAGTGTGTGCAGTGTCCTGTGTGTCATATCACAGTGCAGCTGAGAGGGGAGAGGGAAGAGAAAGAAAGACTCCGATGGTTTATTACATACACCAAGCATCGTTTTGTGACAGGCGACAGCAAGGTGACCGTGTTAAGTGGCCTCATCTCACTCCCCCTGGCTTATCTCCAATAGTGTTCTTTGTGGGGCCCGAATGATAAGCTGTTTCCGTTTTGCTGATGATAACGCTCCTCATAGCTGCACTTCCGAGTAGGGACCCCTCGTGGAAGATTAGCGTGCAGGGCCTGTGTGGTGATGTCCAGCATGGGAGCCACGCACGCTGTCAGTTTTCAGAGTAAGGTTTTTGCTTTTGCAGCATAAAAGGACAGGATAGCCTATTTTAAAATGACATTCTCTGTAAGACCACAAGGCTTCTTCCACATGTCAAGTCTGCTGTTTGATGCAACAGAAAGGCTGCCTCTGAGTCAGACCATCCTGGAGTCAAATTCTTCCAATGGGCCACACACTAACTTCTCTGCTCTCTGTTAGCCTACCTGTATTATGGGGTAATGGCTATAGGGTGGTTATAGAGCAAGATTCTCATACCTAGACATTCAACAAAGTCTAACTAGTGCTTGGCCCATAAATCTTAGGATTTCAGGAATACATAAGGTTGACACGGAGATCTTCAACCCACTTCCAACTTGATCAAAAGTTAAAGCCAACTGACTAATGTAAGACGTTCCATTCCATTGGCCAGAAACACATCACCCGGGCAGGGACCGTGGCAACATGCAGGCAGCCTTGGTATTGGAGAAGTAGCTGAGCGTTCTACATCTGGATCGGTAGGCAGCAGGAAGAGAGAGCCACTGGGTCTGGTTTTGTCCTTTGAAACCTCATGGCCCACCCCACCAATGACACACTTCCTCCAGCAAGGCCACATCTCCTAATCTTTCCCGGTATTGCAACTCCCTGGGTGATTAAGCATTCAAATATATGAACTTGGGGTGGGAGTAGGAAGCAATGTTATTCAAAACACCACAAGTACTATATTTATGTAGAAGGAAAATATTACCATAACTGTTTCCCAAATAAATCATTATTTCGAATTTTAACAATGCACTCTAGTAATTAACCAACGAACCAAGTCTGTTGACCACCTAACATGAAACTGTAGCTTGAGGAATGAAAGGAAGGGTCAGGAGGTGGTGTAATGGATGCCTACAATCCTGCCTTCTGGAGGCTAAGAAGGCCACAAGTTCAAAGATAGCCTGTGCTACAAAGTTAGATCCTGTCTCAATAAACAACAGTGGTAAAAAAAATCATCTTCTGTTTTATAATTTTATGTTTTTTTATTTTTCTTGTATATTTTCTAGTGGAAAATGACCCCCACTTCATCATTTACCTGCCAAAAAGCAAAAAGAATATTTGTTTCAATATTGACTCAGAACCTGGAAAAATCCTCAGCCTGGTGTCAGATCCAGAGTCAGGTAACATAAAAGCAGATTGATTACATTTGAATTAACTAATTGCATGATGGCCCGGCTTCGCAGTGACTACCTGGGATTCTTTTATTTCTCACCTCATTAGATATACTAGAGTTTTAAAAACATTATAACTAGTGAGGAATTGAATCACATATATTAATCGTTTCGGGCAAGTATTACTTAAAAATATATATTCTGAGCATGAGCTGGCTGATGTTTTGGTTTAATTATTTTATAAAAATATTAACTTTAAAAAATCCCATAAAGAGAGAATATTTGTATTATGAGGTTGTCAACTTGCCAAACTTGATTCGCACAAACCGTGGTGGCCACCGTGGGGCGCGCTAGAGGAAGCACGTCTTCCCTTGCAGGGCTTTCAGTCAACGGTCAGCTTATTGGTGCCAAAAAGACTGAGAACGGGAAACTGAGCACCTACTTTGGGAAACTGGGATTCTATTTCCAAAAGGAAGACATGAAGATAGAAATCAGCACGGAGGCCATCACCCTGAGCTCGGGCTCGTCCACATCTCGCTTGTCTTGGTCCGACACAGCTCGTCTTGGGAACGAGAGGCAAGTATTAGTCCGCCTTGATTCCCATCCGCCCTTGGGACACGGTTGCAGAAATAAGCCTAGCCTCGACCTCAGCAGAGATCACACAGCCATCATTTTAGGTTCAGGAATGTTGAGGTTCAGGGGAGCACTCCTTATGCTCTGTGCTATCCCTGGGACCGGGAATTGTTTTCAAAGCTCACCGTGTGTCAGTGACAAGGCTTGGTGAAATGCATACAGTAAGTACTCAATACATGTAAGCAGATCCATCCATTAGAATCTGTAGCTGACTACATCACGTATGCTCCAAACAGTGTGACTACATTATGAGTGTCTTCCCAATTAGGACGTGGTCACTGACTGTTTTGGATATAACACATGAAATAGCACTGATCCAGTGAAGCTCTCACTGGAGGGATGGAGAGCTTGTCTTTCGGCTGGCAAAATGGCTCGGTGTGTAAAGGCACTTGCTTCTGAGACTGATTACCTCAGTTTAATCTCAGGACCCACAAAGTGGAGGGAGACAAGAATGCCCTGCAAGTTTTCCTTTTCTGACCTCCACTAGTATGTACAGAGAGAGAGAGAGAGAGAGAGAGAGAGAGAGAGAGAGAGAGAGAGAGAGAGAGAGAGAGAATGGATAAATAAAATAGTTTAACATTTAATAAAATATTCTGAAATCATCTAGAAACTAGTTGTGTCGACTTTCCCACAGGATTCTTATTTCTGTGAAGAAAGAAAAATCTGTGACTCTCACTGTGAACAAAGAGCTGGTCTTTTCCGTTCTGCTGCACCGTGTGTGGAAGAAGCATCCGGTTAATGTGGACTTCCTGGGGATCTACGCTCCCCCGACAGACAAGTTCTCACCTAGTGTGCATGGACTGTTAGGTAAAGTATTTCAACTATCTGCATGCGGTGACTTGGATGACTATGGCTAGAAGTTGGAAAGGTGACAGATGGGAGCTATGGGAGCAGAGGGCCCAACGTGGCAGGATGACTGGGGGACATTAAGGCCAAGACCATCTGCCTGATGACAGGGAGGTGGCAACTTAAGACAAGAGATAAAACATGATTTATACTAAGATTTTTTTCTGTGACTGAAGAGAGGTGACTTGGTTTAGGAAGTCTGTGACAAGTAGACTCAACCCATCAGGTATTTTAAGAAGAGTTCGGACATAAGCATGTGACATCTCGAACCACCCTGTCTATGATCTGAGCTATACTTTCTAATATCTACCTAGCCTGCTGATATGAGATGGTCTTGTAGTAAACCAGCATCAAGTATAAAGAGATTCTAGAGGGAAGATCAATGTCACTCAAGCCCAGTGACAGGCCTTGGATTCTACGTAAATTACTGTCTATGTTTCGTGTCACTAGGACAGTTCATGCATGAACCAGACATCCATATCTTCAATGAGAGGCCAGGAAAAGAGCCGGGAAAACCAGAAGCGAGCATGGAAGTGAAAGGACATAAGTTGACTGTCACCAGGTAGGCCTTGGGTCATAAGAAAAGCCACTTGGCACACTGTCAAACTTCCCAAGTCACTGACCATAAACATATACCATTTAGCCAGAGGATAGCCCAGACTAGATGCAAATTGTGACCACACGTATGCAGGCACACATCATGAAATGGCAAGGTGAATTAATCTAGTGCTCTCATCTGAACATTAGAGCACGTCCTACACTCAGACACCGAAGAATTGAAAATGTTAACCAAAGGGAAAGATCATACAATATCCAGGAGGCACAGTTCTGGAGAAGGCATGCAAAAGCCTGAACGTGGCTATGCTGTGTGTGTCTTGGGGTAGTTTTTCTTACACGTATCACATCCATGGGCTTCATTTCAAAGCAGGAACTTAGCACTCTGAGTACAAATTATAAATCTTTGAATTTCAGCCCCCTTCCTTCTCATCTCCCTCATGCCTCAACTGACAGAATTTTGAAGCATTTTTGCCTTTTGATATTTTAGAAAGCAATTAATTTTCCTTATTAGAGATGACAGTACAGAAATGCTGTCATCTTCTGTGTAATTAAAATGTAACTTTGCAGTGACAAATCTCCAAACTATGTATGATGCATGCCACCAGAAAATAGACACATGAAATAAACTGATGGAATCTGACGATACCACCCAAATGGTATTGGCTTACCAGACAGAAACCAATTGGTTATTCACAGACATCTGTACGCATGGAGAAATGGTGAGGCTCACTCGGTCATTGCCTTACAGCATAGGCAGCTCCACAGCAAACCATGTATGACGAAGGGCAAACATTGAGCCCTTTGGCTCCCACAAGTCCCCAAGAGCTGCCGATTGGTAAATGAAACTGGACGGGCCCCACTGTGTTCTTTTAAGGCTCACTGATGGCAGTGGGCCATCTGTATTTTAAAATAGTATCTTCTTCATCCTCCAAGGGGAAGACTTGGATTTCCTCATAAATTGCTGGCATCACCCTTAAGTAAAACACATCCACAAACTGAGAGGTCCGTGCCTCAGATTCATCGAGTAGCAGGGTTAGCCCGGGGCGCTGAGGTTTTCCCTTTTTACTAGTCACTTTGCTGCTGTTGCGCTGTTGGAAGAATCCAGAGGTCAGCTTCTAGAAGGACTGTCTTAATTGTCTGAGTACACATCGGTGCCTGTGTTCTAGCACCAACCCCAGACACTAACATTTCCTTTAACTTGGTGGGGGTGGCAGGGAAGGGGTAGAGGGTGGGTAGAAATAGTAAGAAAGGCACACAGAATTGGAGCAAGGGCCATTTCCAGCTCTGCCTCGTGACTGTGTTGGCCCTTCCCTAACCCTACGCACCCTCTTCCTTCCAGAGGCATGCAGAAAGACTACAGGACCAATATAGTGTTTGGAACAGACGTTCCCTGCTGGTTCGTACACAACAGTGGGAAGGGTTTCATCGACGGACATTACAAGGATTATTTCGTGCCTCAGCTCTACGGCTTTCTCAAACGGCCTTAATGGCTTTGGTTTTGGAAACTGTACATGTACGTTTTTCTCTCTTGACACTTTCTGCAGTTAGTCCTCAGTTTCAGTAACTTGAAATAAACCCAGATATTAGGGTGGCCTAAATGCCCGCTAACCCGGCTGAGAAAAAAATAAATATTTGCAAAAAAGACTCAGGAGTTTGTTTTCAGATGCCATGTTAATCAGCAAGCCAGGACCTGCTCGGCCACTGAGGTCAAACCCAGGCTATACTGTAAAAATCCACTTATTTCTAAATGCCACCACTGCATTGTGGATTAAACACTTGCTGTCACTTCACAGGAGGGTCTATTACGAGACTTTGGGTGACCACAGACAGAAACAGGGAACATTACCTCTTCATGGCTGCTTTATACCAGAGGTTTACACTGAACTCCAATGCAGGGATAACACTGCCCAAATGGGACATACATTTATGTGCAAAAACTGGGATATTAGTTGTGTAGAATAGTTCTATAACACTCAACCCCATAGTGTAACTCAGGGGACGAGACTTTACTAGTTGGCATTTCAACATCACCTGCGAAAGTAACTTTATCAGTAACTAATTGTTCATAAAATTGAGAGGCAGTCAGATTAACCACCTTTTTGTCTCATGTGGCCTGTGCTCACAAGTTTGGCTCAAGTATCAATCACACAGTTACCATGAAATCAACTAAATGTGCACCTTATCTTAAATGATTGGAAACCTCGTTTGAGAAAAATGCATCTTAGCTGAGACTGCACCTTAGTCAGAAGTTTGTTTTCGGTTTTTAAAACCGTGTTTTAAAAGTGATTGTGAACTAAGTCCGCTTTCTTTAGGGTAAAGACTATAAACGCAAGCGGCTGGAAAGTTGGCTCGGCAGTGAAGGGCACTTCTGCTTTTGCAGAGGGGTCCAAGTTCAGTTTCCGGAGCTCCCAGGTCATTTTACTCCATTACTCCAGTTCCAGGGGATCCAGTGCCCTCTTCTGACCTCTGCAGGCCTGTACACATGCTGTACACACACACACACACACACCACACCACACACACACCATAGTTCTTTAAAAAAATACATATATATATATATATATATATTCATTGACGGACATTACAAGGATTATTTCACGCACATATAGATGTGTGTGTGTGTGTGTGTGTATGTGTGTGTGTGTTTAAAGAACTATGAACCACTAGTTAGACACTACTAGATCTAATGTGTATTCTAGGGCAGTTCTTTCTCCAGTAGGGCCCAGAGAAACCAAAGGTTGGACACACATATGACTTATTTTACGTGTATGGGTATTTGGCCTGCAAGGACGTCTGGACAGCATGTCATGAAGTGCTCATGAAGGCCGTAAGAGGGCAGTGGATCTGGGACTTGAGTTACAGATAGCTGTGAGTCACTGTGTAGGTACTGGGTATTCAACATGGATTCTCTGGAAGAACAATCAGTGCTCCTAACTCCTGAGCCATCTCAACAGACTCTAAAGGATTTTAAAAAATGCTGGTCTTGGGTTGAGGATTTAGCTCAGCGGTAGTGCGCTTGCCTAGCAAGTGCAAGGTCCTGGGTTCGGTCCTCGGCTCTGAAAAAAAAAATGCAAAAGAAAAAATGCTGGTCTTATTCTAGCAAAAGAAAAGTCACTTCAGTGACTTCAGAATCAAGGTCAAGCTTGCCCGACTAGTAACAGTTGCTACTGTACTTTAAGAATTTGCTATTTTTCTCCAAATTCTCTTACATGACACTTTACAATAATATTCTGTAATGATGGTAAAAATCCATCAGGAAAACAGAACAAAGATAAAATGACACTTAAAAAAAATTAGATTTTATTATAAATTTACCCAAACAGCTATCCAGTGGTATTTAAATAGATGACTTTCTTTATAAACAAATCCCCTAACACAGTAGAGTTACACAGTGCCGTGGCTAACATCAATTTGATGCTTTACAATTTCAATGTGTTATTAACAAATTGTCAAACTCAAGCAAGTTTAGATATGTCTTCATACTGAATACCTTCAAGTCTGCGCCCTTTCAAAGGTCCCGTTTCAATGACTATCGTGGCTGAAAAAGTCTTTTCATTGATGGACTCGAGGGTGCCTTCATTTCCTCTGTAGCCTCCGTTTAAAACTAGAACTCTTTTCCCTGGGGCTGGAATGACTGTCTCTAAATGAGTCTGGTCCAGTTTCAGCCTGTCTCCGGAGTCAGTCATCTTTACCACAGCTGTGTATCTGTCAATCACTTCCTTAACGACCCCTTTCTTCTTGTGGTATTTCTCCCCAAGCTTCTTCGTTATAATTTTCACAATGATCCCAGGCTGTAACCAGGAGTCTGTCCGTGCGGTCCTTTTCTTTTCCTCCTCAATCTCCATGATCTCATCCAGGGCAGACTTCTTCTTCTTCTTCGCAGGCTGAGCTGAGCTCTGTGAAGACTCTTTCCGCCTCACGGATGCTGTGCTCCCCAGCATCTTCAGTGCGCTCGGTCCCAGCGAGCTTGACTTGGACGTTGTTGCTCCCGCTGAGCTACCCGCTCCTTTATTCAGATTGAACGTGACCTTTTCTTCATCATTTTCTCGACTTAACTCTGTAAAGACAGGCGTCTCCTGCTCTTTCCCTTCTAGGCCTCTTCTCACCTGCTCCTCAATGAATTTGGCAGTTTTTTCTTCATCGTCAAGATCTTGCTTCTTCTTTTTTTCTAATTCCAGTTGCCGACGTATAGTTTCTGGGTCTCTGTCTATGTACTGAATGTACCAGCCTTTTGGTGTCTCATCCACTTTACACAAGCCTTAAAAAAAAAGTCAAAATGGCAGCATGACTGTCTAGATCCAGAGTAAACTACCATGGAGAGTTCCCACCTCTGCACATTCACCCACTCAGTAACTCCAATCACTATCCACAATCACAAAGACCTGAGACAGGAGTTTCCACTTCCGTGCTCACACAACTGCACTGAGGTAACAGGTAACGAGAGACACAGAAGGAAATACTTTAGGAGCAGGAGCAACTATTCAACTACACCAGAGTCTCTGCTGTCTGATGAATATTAATCTGTTAACTCAGAATGAAGTCACATACTAAATAAGCAAAATATTGACACCAAGCTCCTGTCTTCCTAATTTCTCATCATGTAGAGATTAGAAATGAGAAAGAGCAAACTTGACCACTAACGTCAGGACAGAATGCGAAGCATTTCCTATGCCATAACCCTAACACTTAGGAGGCTGAAGCTGGAGTTCCAGGCCAACTTGGGATACATACTAAGTTCTAGAGGAGCTTGGAGTACAGTGTGAACAAACTACTGTCTCAACTAATGAAGAAAAAAAAAAGGAATGAAGGAAGGAAAGATAAATATGACCATAAGAAACAGTAGAAAGTTATTAGCAGTAATAACTTTTCTAATAATAACTTTTATTATGTTATTGTGTTATGTGTGATACACATGTTTATGTGTGGTGTGATGTGTGTATTTGTGTGATGTACACATATGTTTGTGTGGAGGTTGGAAATTTTCAATAATCTGAAAGGTGTGCCCTAAGGATCAATTTCAGGCCATCAGACTGATAACAGTTCTTACCCAAATGCAAACATTATGGTTCGGATACAAACGTCTCCCAGAGCTCATGTGCTGAGAGCTTGGTCTCCTTCATTGTCAAGTGACTGGATCTGCAGGCCCAGACTCCATCAGGGAATTAATCCATTCATGGACTCCTAATCTGAGAGCACCGTTGGGAGGTGGCAGAGACTAACAGGTAGGTCCTGGCAGGAGGGAGCAGGCCCCCATGCGCCATGCTCCAGAAGGGCACAGCTCACCGCAAACCCCTGGCCCCTTCTTTGCCTTGTCTCATGGTTCTGCTCCATCAGGTGCTCCCTGACACGATGCTTTCCCTCACTACGGCCTAGCAGCACAGGTGCCAAGTGGTCGTGAGCTGAATTCTCAGGAACTGGGAGTCAAAACAGATTGTTCTCGGGTGTTGTGTCACTGTGACGAAAGTGCCTATGTGCACTGTCAAAAGAAGTCCTCAGGCTGGCTACTGCAGCTTTAAAGTCTGTAAGCCCAGCACCCAGGAAGCAGAGGCAGGAACGTCGGAAGTTCCAGTGCAGCCTGGGCTATGTAAGGCCCAATTTCAAAAGGAAACAAAACAACGTAAGTGGCATATAGTAAGCTCACCTGAGGGACAGTACAGCCTCCTGCCTTTCTGATTGCTCTACATATCCTCCTTCTATAAAATCAGAAACAGGAAATGACGTCTCCCCTAGAAACTGAGCCATGGATCACCAGTTCCCGTTCGTTCTTCTTACCCTCTCTGCCCAGCCACTTGGTAAAGTCAGTCAGCGTCTCCCACTGAGTGGCGTTCATGTGGATGTGCTCTCGGTGGCTGATGTATTCATTGTAGACAATGTTGTTGTGGACTCTCTTAGTGCCTGAAAACAAAATATGACACTGTTGAGCCTGAAAAAACCCACACAATTATGAAATTATTATTTCTATAATATTTAAGATGGTTACCAAAGCGTCTTCTCAGAAGTTCCAGAAAGTCATTTCGGAATTCCCTAGTGAAGAAAGAAAGCCAGAGAGCCATTAAGGTACTGGCTACAAACATAATGTGCCATCTTCCTGAAGTCTGGGCAATCACAAACTTTAGTGACCAATCACCTACATTACCATGTGCCACAAACCTCTAAGAGAACAGAGAAAGATCTGCAAAGATTGGCTTTCGAAGGAAAGTGGTAAGTCAGCCTGGAGTTGAGCTGTCTGGCCTTAGTAAAGCTAGCACACGAGAGAGGATCCCCCCAGGGTCCCTGTGCCGATGACTCCAGTGTAACAATACACTCTGTCCAGGTGAGGAGGGACACACCTCACCTAAGCACTTCCAATAAAGCCAACTGAAAAGGAAAGTAAGAGGACATCATTAACAAATTTGAGAACATTATCAGAGGCGATTTTAATATGGACAGTGAACTATAACTCAAAGGTCAAAATGGAAGGCCATTGTTCCCGGTTAACAGTCATGAACACAGGGTGTTTGAGACATGACACTTAACCTACTTAGGCAGAAATCTGAGAAGAGAGATGAGGATGTGAGGAACTTCCCACAGTGAGAAGTTATGTCTGGAAGATGAGGTCTAGCCAAAGTTTTGAATCATCTTGAATGTCATGTTATATAGATCTAATTTTAGGCAGGCACTAGAAAACCATTCAAACTTAGTTTGAAAATTAGTAAGTTAAAACTGTAATTTGAAAGATGATCAGTATTATACTGTCCTAAAGAGGGGCTAGCAATATGGTTTAGCCAATAAGAGCACTGGCTGATCCTTGTGAGGACTCAGGTTTGATTCCCAGCAAACACACGGCTGCTCACAACTGTCTCTTACTGCAGTCCCAGGGGCTTCAACAGCCTCCTCTAGTCTCCATACAGGCAAGACACACACATACATAAAATAATCAAAGAAAAATGAAATAATAGTTACAAGAAAAAAAAAGCCAGATCACAAAGACAAATATGTTTTCTTTCATATGTAAAACCTAGATTTAAAGTTGTGTGTGTGTGTGTGTGTGTGTGTGTGTGTGAGAGAGAGAGAGAGAGAGAGAGAGAGGAAAATGAAGCTGATAGAAAACATGTGACATGACAAGAGAGGAGTACATTACTTGGGGGGAAGGGATGGGACGAGCAGTGGAGAAGGGAGGGAGGCAGGCCAGTAGGGAACTGTCAATTATGAGTAGAATAGCACATTTGAAAATGCCATGAGGAAACCCATTACTTTGCTTGCTATCTTAGAACAATGCAATCTATACACAAACCATGTACAAAACAGGAAGTGGATGAAAGGAGGAAAGAAAGTGAGGGAGGGACAAAGGATAGGGACACTGGATTCTCAAGTTATGCTCCCCAAGCCAGCAGCACATCATCAATTGGGAATGTCATGGAATCACAAAACCTATGCCCCATCCGAGATCTCCTCAATGGGAAGATGGCTGTGGGTTCCGCCATTGCTATAAACTCTAAGCTAATCTGTGCATACAGTTCTTTGTAGAACATAAGAGTGATTCAAGTGAGAAGTGCTGAGAATCATTACTGGGGCAGAAGGATGCCAGTGGACTAGGGGTTCTATGAGCTGACAAGGAGGTCTGGTGGATAAACAAAGCTAATAGAATACTGAGTTCAACTTCAGAAATGCTGACTCTAAGGCCAGCGAGATTACTTACTCGGTGGCTTAGAGAACTTGTTGTTCTTGTGGAGGACCCAGGTTCAATTCCCAGCTCACAACTATCCTAATTCCCATTCCAGGGATCCACTGCCTCTTCTGGCCTCCACGGGCACTAGTCATGAGCATGCTATACACATGTTCATGCAAGCCAAACATTCATACACATAAAATTAAAAATTTAAAAATAGAAATAAATAAATAAACGCCAACTCTGAACAAGCTTTCAGAAAAGCAGAGCTGTCAAGGAAAAAATTCATCTGTAACTCAGGACGATTGTTAAAAATGAACATTAAGATTTAGAGGGGGGAAAGATTTAGGAGACACCTGACCATAAAGGCAAGAGTTAAATGGTTGTGACCTATGGTGACTCATGACTTAAGGTGACTGTGGGGTGACACAAAAAGATCAGAGAATCATCCTGAAGAACTTTCTGAAAATCAAGGTGCTAAAAGGAGGGAGTAGAAGTAAGACTGCCATGAATGAAGGCACAGAGAGAGGTATGTCAGTTAGGAGTTATACTCGATCCCCTCAGGACAGAGCACAGATGAAGATGGGAAAAGCCCTAGTGCCTTCAAGGGACAGAGGGCCTCCAGCAGACAGTGGCATGGACAGGAGGGAGAAAGGAGGTCAAGGCAGAAGTGTGTAGCACTTGCCACAGTGTTCTTGCCCAATGCGTGCCTGAGCATCCAGTGGTATTCAAGATGGTGTTAGGTAATTCGCAAACTACTTTTGCATTTGTCGTTGTGGTTTTTATCAGAGATTAAAAGCAATGGAAAGAAAATGGGCTTCATGGAAGACAGCTGTCATGCCAGCATCAGGGAGGCTCCGAGAGGAGGACTGACCTGAATCTGAGACCAGCCCGTACTTCATAGAGAGTGCCAAGTCAGTCAGGACTACATAGTAAGACCTTGCTTCAAAACACGAATGAATGAATGAATGAATGAATGAGTGAATGAATGAATGAATGAGTGAATGAATGAATGACATTTTTAAGATGGAAGGTAAACCCACCAGCAGCTTAGCATCCAAAGCAAGGTCACAGGTAGTGGGTGATCTCAAGCATCCGACAGTGGGTGTACTCTGTAACACCATGCCAACAACCGGAAAACTGAGACGAGCTTTACCTAGACTCCCGTGGAGCAGTAACACTTGGCTGTGTCACATCCCAGCCTTCAATGCCACCTTGCTAACGTGCTGTGGTGAGTGCAAGTTACGAGGAACTGCTGCCACTGTGCTCACAGCTGCTGTGAGGACAGCAGCCATAAAACCGAGCTGGGACCTGACTTACTCTCACGAGGAATAAGAAACCAAAAGACCATTATTCCTAACTGCGCATCTGGCATACATGTTCTCAGAATTAAATAAGAACAGCCACTGTGCTGTGATGACAGGCTTGAGCTTCTGAGTCACGATTAGAAATGTACCAAGTAGGGCCTGGCAGTGCGAGCTCAACGTACCTCGCCACCCAGGAGCTGCTCTGACATCTGTGTTGCCATTAGTGAGTGCGATCGGATGACACTGGACGATAAATGAGTCCACTATTAGAAAGGAAGGTTTTTGGAACTCAGTCACCCAATACTTTTCAGACTAAGATGCATTCATTACAAGACCATTTGGGTGTACAAGATCCACCCAAAATGTGGACCAGTGGATGCTAACTCAACAGAATGCCCACTGTCCTGGTTTTGGACTCAGTGCCATAACTGCTCCCAGAACCTGGCACGCACTACCTCAGCGCTTTCCTCATCTGACAAACCATCTCTGCTAAGGCTGAGCTTCCCTTATATCCCCAATCAAACAATATTTTGTAACAGGCTAAATGGACAAGGAAAGGTGAGAACCAAGTCGCCTTTTAAGTGAGATAGTGAAGACATTTGTAAAAATGGGAATATAGTATACTGCTTTGGTTTGGTTTTTCTAGCATTTGTGAGACTGAAGCAAGAGGATTTTAGGTTCAAGACTATCCTTGGCTGCACAGTAAGACCCTGTCTTAAACCAAGAAAAAAAGGGGGGAGGGGGGAATAGAGAGATGGCTCAGTGGTTAAGAGCACTGACTGCTCTTCCAGAGGTCCTGAGTTAAAATCCCAGCAATCACATGGTGGCTCACAACCATCTGTAATGGGATCTGATGCCCTCTCTTGGTGTGTCTGAAGACAGCTACAGTGTACAGTCTAGCTAGTGGCTTGCCCAGGATCCGCTGTCACTGTTCCTGAGCACTGGGATTCAGGGCTACTTGCCATACCTGTTTAGCTGTTCTGTGGATGCTGGGGACTGGAGCTCTAGTCCTCAAATGGGGTTGGCACGCACTTTATTCAAGGTGTCTTCCCCCAAGACCCCATTTTATTTGAACATATGGTAAGCACACCAGTGTTTTTAATGGACTAATAAATAATATTTGCAATTTCTTCAGATTTAATTTCAAATGTCAACACATATAACCCATAGAAACAAAAGCCTTTTGGTATCTTCAATCACATGTATAAAGTGGTCCTCAGAAAAGATTTAGAAGTTTGGAAAAAAAAAAAGAAAAAGACTAGTACTGCTAATAATTGTCAGAAAAGCCTTATTAACACTAGATGAGCTTCTGCGCCCTTTAGAAGTATTAACTCACTCCATCTTCTTCCAGTCCTACACAGGAGCCCAAGAGTTGAATGAGGGGCCACTTACGTGCCATTATACCCATGATGTACCTAAAACACAGGAAAACGCAGAACACTCATCCCAAGGGCTGCCCCAAAGCCCCTGGGTGGGGGGAGCTGAGGCCAGGCAGAGCTGAAGTGAAAGGCAGGAAAACAGTTCCAAGATGCATTGCTAACAATGTCGCCCTGTGGTTAATTTTGAAAGAAGGTAAGGACAATGATGAGACTACAGCCGTCTGGACACACAGGGACAAGGACCTACAATATATACAGTATATGACGCCCTTCCCTTCCACGCCCACTGAGTAACCTTACAGGGTAAGGGCCTTTCAATTACTTACTCTGAAAAATAATCCATAAACTGCTGAGGATTTTCTGAAGCCAGCAACAGCTGTCTTTGATGAGACTCGGACATACAGTGACACTTGAAACCATTCTACAAAATAGGCAAAGCAGGCAGTTATTCTTTCTACAGTCTCACACTGGGGCTAGAGACAGTTACGTAGTTAGGAGAACAAGTCACTCTTGTGACGGACCTAAGGTCAGTACCCAGCACCTGTATCAGGGTGCTCACAACCGCCTATGGCACCAACCTCAGGGATCCAACACCTCTTCTCACACACGCAAAGAAACAAAAGCATACGTCTTGGTATATTTCTACTACCTATATTTGAACCTGAAATTTCAATAGTACATATGTAGTAGAAATGAAAAAATAACCCTATATATTCCAACATATAGATTCTCTGTCACGTGTGTTCTTTCTCCCCACCCACCCCCACCCCTCTCTCTTTCTCTTTCTTTCTCTCCTGGCCTCCATGGGCAAGCAACTGTACACACATAGACACACTGGCAAACATATCATTAAACGTAACCAGCGTTCTCTGCCTAATCCTTTTCTTCTTGGCTGCCTAAGTGGAGAGACTGATGCCACAGAGTTGTGTACTGCACCCTCGTGATGGTGAATGACTTTGTTCTGCCTTCTTTCTCTAGTTCTTGGAACTCTTTCAGTTAGATTAGGTTCAGGATGTCAGTAAACATTTTGGGGAAGACCGATTTATGGGTGGTCCCATGTGTGCCATGGAAGGAAGTCCTCAGAGTCTAAGATTCATGAAGAAACGTTAGAGGTGACAGCCTAATTACAAAGTAATATTAGAAAGGACTCTATCCTAGGAGTTACAAGGGAATTAGTAAGAGGGGGAAAATAGTTTAAAAATGTTTTTTAAACAAAGAAGTAATGAGGTGGGCATGGGGGCATACACCTTCAGCATAAGGCCTAGAACTTGTGACCCTCATCTCTGCCTGTGGAGTGCTGTGACTCCAGGTGTGTGCCACCACGTCCAGCACCTGTTTGATTATCTCAGATGTTCTTCTGAAATTACATTCTCATACACGAGCAGTTCAGTTAACTGTTTTCTTTGTGGGCTCTGTTGACTCTGGCTGGCTGTCCTCAGGCTTACTCACTGTCTTCCCTACTTCAAAAGTGGTCAAGGGGAGGAGGCGGTTGGCTCTTACATGTTCCCTTTCCTCTTCCTATCTTGAAATACCAGGAAAACTGAGAGGAAAGAAGATCAGAGCCATGATATCCCACCTACCCCTCTTAAACCATTCCTTAGGGCTCTAAAATTTAATAACATTTCGATTTATATTTTAATTTATGGAATGCAATACTGGTCTTTGATAGCAGGTTTCTTTTCTCTTTTTTTTTTTTTTTCTTTTCTTTTTTCCGGAGCTGGGGACCGAACCCAGGGCCTTGCGCTTGCTAGGCAAGCGCCCTACCACTGAGCTAAATCCCCAACCCCGCAGGTTTCTTTTCAAGTAAGACTGAAATAACCATTTCTTTCAGGCAGTGCACAAATTAGGCAAAAATTGTAGGTGGCCCACAGATAACTAAAAGGTTAAGAAATGAGCTGGGTGGTGGGTGGTGGAGCACACCATTAAACCCAGCATTTAGAAGGTGGGGTCTACAGAGTGAGATCCATGACAGCCAAGGTTACACAAACTCTATCATGAAAAATAAAAGAAACAAATAAGAAAGAAATGAGTGCAAGTAAGCCAGAGTTTTGAAGCTGGACAGTGGTGGTGCACACCTTTAGTTCCAGACTAAGGAGGCGGACACAGACAGATCTGTATGAGTTCAAAACCAGCCAAGTTCCAGGACAGCCAAGGCTACACAGAGAAACTCTGTCTTGGAAAAACATTGAACTTGGAGCACTGCTTAATAATCAAGCCTCCTGGTCCCCATCACCACCATGAGACCACCAAGAAATTATTAATATGGAGAGGGGTGGTGCTTAATACCAGCACTTGGGAGGCAGAGGCAGGTAGATCTTGTTTGAGGCTAGCCTGGTCTATGAACATGGTGAGTTCCAGACCAGCCAAAGCTACATCGACACTGTGTCCAAAACAAAATAATAAAGTGTGTATCAAATAATGTACAGGACTTTTATTAGGTTTGTTATATTGGTGGTATTTTGACATAAATTGAAATATTAATATGATTACTTGTTATGTTGATCACAATGAAGTTTTCAGGGGTGAAGGTATACTGATAGTTATATAATTTACTCTATTTCAGACAAAAAGGAAATAGGGAAAACCACTTAAGGGGTAACTTCTAGGTGTGATGAACTGCAAACCTGTCCCTTTGGAAATCCATATATTGAAACTCTAGGATAACAATAGCAAGGGGGGTTGGGGTATTTATGTCATGGGGAGTCCCTTGTCTAAAAATATCAAAAAACAAAACAACAAACAAAACAAAACAACAAAAAAGAACCTCAGTGACAACCTTGCAGGTAGGTACAACTATTACCCCTACTTTAGCAGTATTGTCCAAGCCCCTATCACTATTAAGAGGAGAAACTTGAGTTCCTAATCCTGACCCACCCCACCAGGGAAGTCTAAATGTAAAACGTCAATGCTGTACGGAGCCTAGCAAGTGGACGTGTCAGTGCGTGCTTGTCTGGGATCACTTCTCGGGGAGCTGGAGGGCGGCGCTAAGGGCTGTGAGGAAACAGACCTCAGGCGCCGAGCTGAGGAAGACTGAGCCGGAGAGCGCTCAGAGCCGAGGGTACCAGGGTCGCCGTCAGGCCCCTCGGGGTCGCGGCCACCCTGAGCCACTTACCTCGTCGCGGCATTGTTTTTGGCACATCTGGCAGTACCAGCGAAGCTTCTGCAGCCCTTTAGACTTAATTCTATTCGCGATGGCCTTGGGGCTCAGAAAATCTGACTTGCCCATGGCGACCCTGAGAGTACAACAGCGAAGCCGTCGGAAGCGGAACTGGACCCGCGCGCGGATAGGCGGGACCAAAACTGACAGCAGGAAGTGGGTGGGGCCAGGGACCTCGCGGCTTCCGCGCTCACGAGATTTAGCGAGACTGAGGGCGCTAGCGGAGCAGGCCGCTGCTCCCCGAGCTCCCGCGCACGCGCAGTGAGCCTCGTCTGCCCGACCTTCAAGGTTCTACCATGTTCTCGCGGGCGAGTATTGTCGGGCTGTCGGCCTGCTCCTTGCAGCCGCAATGGTATGACTACGCCGGGAGGCATGCCGGGGCTTGGGCTTGCTGCAAGACAGGAGGGATGGGGCTGCATGCTCGCTCCTGGCGGAGGAAGACCCCAGCTCTTGCACGGCCCGGCCACTCGGGCCGCGGCAAGGTCTGCAGAGCTGGAAGGTCGCGTGCCAGTCCCGGGGCTGGGGTCAAAGGGAACAAGGTCACGGCCTGATCCGCTGGGACTGGAACGGCCACCTGGGACCTCAGGACCCGTACGAGAGTCGGATTGAGCGTTGGAGCCATCTGGGTTTCGATCAACTCCGTACTTCCGCTCCGTACTAGGGAGCACATCTTGCAAAGTCTTTAGAAAGGGCCTCAAGGTGAAGGGGAGATCCGGCAGAAAGCCCTAGTTAAGTTGTAACTTTTGTCTTTGACGCCCTGTGAAACACTGCACTGGGGAGTGACCCTTTAAGGTGTGATCGCTTGGTTGAGCTCTTTGGTCTGGCACTCGCTGTGTATCCATCAGGCTCTTTGCTGGTTACTGAAGAAACGAAGGAACTCAAAATCAGCCCCCTCCCGCACTTGCTGGTCGCCTTGGTGCTGAAGGGGCTTAAAAAGATCTGCCGATGTCAACACGCCCTCATGTTGAAGTAAAATCCTTGCAAGGTCATAAAACTGTCCCAAGGTCCCTCGGTAGGAGAAGGAGGCCTTAATAAAATTACATTTGTTAACTGCCATGTGATAAAGGGATAGGGTAAGGTTTAATACTCTCTGTGCAGAGTACAATAAAATTGTATATTAGAATGCCTAGGGATGGACAGATAAAATGTGGTTATGGGTGACATTGTATAATAACATCAACTACTTTGAAGCTAGGTGGCTAGAATTGGTGATAAGATTAACTGTGGACAGTGTTTTAGCGATTCCTTGGTTTTACTGTATGGAATATTAAGGCGCTCCAGCACTAAACTAGGGTTTTGTAAACTAGTTTAGGGAACTGCCACGAACTAGTTGAAATCGTTCTTTCATTAAGCAAAGAATTTGTAGCAATATGCTAAGACTCCAAAGTAGTGAGGAAATTAAATATGATATAAACTATGTATATGAAGAATATTGGCCGGATGGTAGTGGTGGATACCTTTAATCCCAGCACTTGGGAGGCAGAGGCAGGTGGTCTCAGTGCCTTCTAGGTAGTCCTAGTGGACAAAGGGAGTTCCAGAGAAACTCTGTGTGTGTGTGTGTGTGTGTGTGTGTGTGTGTGGCGGGGGGTGTGTGTTAGATTAACCTTGAGTCTAACCTCAGGTTGGGTTACTTAACTGTGGAGGTCAACAGCAGTTGAATTCTCAGCAGACATTTGTGGAGTGCCTGCCCTGCACCAGTTGGCCCGGCACAGGTGTTAAGATGTGAAGGGTCTTTGAGCTTCTGGGAAAGTTGGTGACATCAGGTGCTGCTCAGCAGACACGAGCTCTTTCCAGAGTGTGTATATACAGTGTGTAAAAAGACGATTCTGTTGTCAAGTGTAGTTGAGGCCATTGTCAGCATTTGATAAACTTCAAACGTTTCCTGAGTTAGCTAATGCTAGGTGTTTTCCTTAATTCTATGTGCAGCCTTACACACTCCCAACATTCCTTCTAGACTGCTAATTCGTTCATAGGCATCGATCCCGATTCCTTCCTATACTGACTTGAAGTCTTCAAATAACACTGTACGATCAGAGATGCTGAAACTTACCCATGGTCCACCTGCTTCTCCATCAGCATGTTTGGTGTTGCCAGCTTTCTGTTCTAGCCTCCTCAGATGAGTCGGGACATGATGTAGTAGCTGACCCTTTGTCCTCTCAGTGTGGACTCCTCTCAGTGTGAAATTCAGTAGTGTAGATTGTCCTAAAGGCTCAAAGGGGGGGCCCAAGAGGTACACGCTTGACATCCTGAATCCGGTTCTAGCTCCCTAGACACACAGTTGAAGGAGAGAGGCAACTCCCAAAATTTGTCCTTTGACTTCTCCCCTTGAGACTCAACATTCCGTATTTATATTTTGCCCCATAATATTTTTAGGCAGTCAGGTACCTCACGGCCATTCAGTGATTGAGTGGTATGTGGTCTTGAGCTTGAAGTGGTAGCATGCACTGCACAGAGGGAAGACATTTCCTTGATAGACCACAGACTCAGAATGTAAAAACAAAAGCATCATATCAATCCAAATACAGTGTGCGGTTCACACTGTATCCATGCAGTATTCCGTTATGAGGAGGCCGTGTCGGTTCAAGTGAAGCACGTGCCTAAAAAGACTCGCAGTAAATCAGGAGCATTTGGGTAGCACCGTTGAGGAGAGGGAAAAAGCGAAGCAGCTCAGTGTTGTTACCTCTGTTGTGCCATTTCTAGAAGGGATTGAGAGAACGACCACCATCCAAGAGCTGGTGTGCTGACATGGTTTGTCATATATTCCAACTTTGACCTTTTCTATATTTTTACCACCAAACCTGGTATTTTCTGTATAGTCTGTTATTTTTCTTTCTCTATGCCTAAGTAGTACCAGAATCAAAATATGTAAGTCAAGGGGCTGGGGATTTAGCTCAGTGGTAGAGCGCTTACCTAGGAAGCGCAAGGCCCTGGGTTCGGTCCCCAGCTCCGAAAAAAAAGAACCAAAAAAAAAAAAATATGTAAGTCAAAACTTTGGGGTTTGTTTGTTTGGACTGGGGGCTTTTAATTTTTTCTAGTGCTAGGGCCTTGAACATGGCAGGCAAATGCTGTACCACGGGGTTTCATTCCCAATTTATAAGCCAAGACATTGACTGTTTAAAACAACTGTTTTGGTTATAACCTATATCATTCGTACAGTTATAAATGCCTAGCAGCAGTACTGAGACACAAAGCATGCATCATTCTCCAATCTGCATTTGAAAATTATAACTGAGAGAAAGCCACAATTTTCAATGTAGTTTTAGATTTGTATGGTGTTGAACATAAAGTATGGGGAGTTCCTATCCCTGCCCACCACTCAGAACCGTCCCCCTCCTGCTCCATGTCATGTATTACAGTGGTGTGATGCAGTTAATTAAGAATCACTCGTTTTGTGAGTTTTATGTTTTCACATATTTTAGAGCCATCATGATGGCTCAGAGGGTAAAGGCACTTGCCACCAAGCTTGACCTGAGTTTGATCCCCAGAACTCTGACGGTAGCTGGAGAGATCCAACTCTTTGTGAGTGGTCCTTTTGACACTGACATGTGACACTGACGTGTGCCTTGTCATTTCACATGGCAGATACCCAAGAATGGTTTTGGATTTGTTTAGTTTTTAAAGAGGTTTAGAGGCTAGAGAGATGGCTTGGGGGCCAAGAGCACTACCTGCTCATCCAAGGACCCAAGTTCAGTTTCCCAACAACATAACGTCTCACAGCCAGCCGTCTCTAACTGCAGTCCCAGAGACTCCCATGTCCTCTGTTAACCTCTGCAAGGGCTGCACAGATGTGATACATAGACAGCATACAGGTAAAACTCTCATGCAGCTAAACAAATTTTAAAAGAAGTTTGAAGAGGTTTATCTTTTGTGTATAAGTCTATTATCAAGAGATGTTTTGAAAAGTTTTTAATTTTATTAAATCCAACCTAATTTTTTTTTCTACTCTGGTTTTTGTCTTCCAGAAGTTTTATGTCTGCAATCACTAGGATCATTGTTCAGATGGCTATTTTTGTGAGTGGAAGTCTGAATGCCCAGGTTCCTTGTCCACTAAACAAGTCCCGACTACTGTAACTTTATAAAAGTCTCAAGTGGGAGCTTCAGCTCCTTCCTTCATAATTACTCATGACCATAGAGCATTTGCATCCCCACAGAGACTTTGCCATAGTTTATTCTGTCGTCAGTAGCTCGTGGTTGTGATTGCGTTGAATTATATGTCAAGTTGAAGAGAACTGGGCTTTGGCAGTGTTTTTGAAGCTGCGAATCGTCTTTTAGCTGTGAAGTCTTCACTCGTGGAATCTTCATTTATTTAAAAATTTATTTTCATTCCTCGGTATTTTAGCTTCCTTCATGCAGACCTTATATGCATACCTACTTCCATTTTTGGTGCTTTTTAATTGAAAACTATACATAAAATGTATTTCTTAACCTCCTACTGGAACTGTTTGTACTGGTATGAGTGACCATCCTTTCTGAGATATTGAGATATTTGTGAAGATAGAGATATTATTCCATTTCATATGTGGGACTTGAACATCAAGGGTTCCGTATGTAAGAAGGGTTTGAAACTAAACCTTGTGGGTGCTGAGGGTATATATAAAAGCAATTAGCTTTTACGTAATTAATCTCCCGTCCTGCAACCTCCCTAAAATTACTTATTTCTAGGTGTGTGTACAGTGTGAACTAACTGTTAGGGCCGAGGCTAGAGGAGGACAACAGGCATTCCAGCTGCCCTAAAGCCTGGAACTGTGCTGGTGGCCAGCAAGCCCTAGTGAGCCTTCTGTTACCATTCCCCAACCTGGCCTGTTATGTAGGCACTAGGGATTTGAACTCGGGTCCTCACTCCTTTGTTGTTACTGCATGCATATATGTATTTGTATGTGTAAGTGTTGTAGATCTGAAGGGAAAGGCTTCCTCTACAAAAGTGTTACACACACACACACACACACACCTGCCTCTGTACCTGGCATCCAAAATCCAAGGAATACACAATTTCACACTGCTGCCGCCCCTAGAGGCGTTGCAGGTGTGGCTGCTGTGTCACGTGTGTCAGTAGGTGGATGAGAGGGAGAGGCTATGTCTATGCTCAGTGTTCTGACCTATGGACATCTGAATGATTAGTAGCCTAATCATTTCAGAATTCTGAAAAAAAAAAAAAAAACTGAGCCCCCACTAGTCTGGCGCCAGAGGGCCAGGGCATGGAGCTAGCCTGAGACTGATCAGTTTGATGGGAAGCCAGCTGGAGACTAGAAGGGCTCATAGAGGCGTGAGCTTGAACAGATCACTAGGCAAGGGCCATGGGGAAAGAGAGCTAGCCTGAGATGAACACCAGTCTGGCATCCCCAGCCTGGCGGGGGTGGGGGGGCATGCCATGTTCAATATGACTCCTGCCTGGCGCCATAATACACTAACAGAGCAGAGAACTCCTGAGACCACTCCTGAGATGACTCCAGACACTCAAGAGACTCGGGCTGCCACTAAGAGGGGCAAATAAGGCTGGAGAGATGGCTCAGTGGTTAAGAGCACTGACTACTCTTCCAGAGGTCCTGAGTTCAATTCCCAGCAAACACATGGTGGCTCACAACCATCTGTAATGGGATCTGATGTCCTCTTCTGGTGTGTCTGAAGACAGATACAGTGTACTCATATAAATAAATCTTTTAAAAAAAAAAGAGGGGGCAAGTAAGTGGTGGAGAAATGAAAGAGAATGACAAACAGAAGGATGTAGGTGCAATGAAGAGAGGCAGAATTGGAGACTTGAGGGTAGTTAGGACTGGTCTGATGGAAATAGCTGGTGATGCTGCCTGGTACCATGGTGGGGTTCTGGCCTGCGCTGACATAGCCCCAGACCTGTTCTTGCAGTAGCAGGGGTCTGCCTGTTACCACCAAAGCCAGGAGGATGTCCCTGGTCTGGGCTGCCTCTGGAGACATGTTGATGTCTGAGGGCTGGGCAGAACTGCGCACACCCTCACTTGGGCATGGGCGGAGAGCTGACAAGCAGCACTAACTGAGCAGAAGGCAGACTTCACCTAGGGTTTCTTGGGGTGTGGTTGGGGGTAGAGCTTTCCAGGGTGATCTTTGGTGGGATTCAGTTTCTTGGCTTGGACTTGGAATCAAGGTCAGTGTGTTCTTTCCCTGGCCCTTTTACCCTACAATAGATACATACAAATCCCTAAATATATCTTGTTGAGAATATATAATATCTGTATGTACTATCAGGGCTGACCATGTGGCACTGGATAACCAACTGAGGTGTTATTCCCTGGGGCTACTCAGTTGCCTGTAGTTCTTTTTGTAGGGGTGAAGCCTCAGATCCTTATTCTTACATAGCAATTTCTCTTACCTACTGAGCCATCTCTCTGGCCTCAAAGATTTTTTTTTTTTTTTTTTTTTTTTTTTTTTTTTTGCCACTCCAGATTCTTTGGGAATTTCTAGGAGACAGTTGTGCCGTGTATGGAGATGCCACACATTCTTTTCAGTTCTTTTCTTTCCTTGCTGCCTTAGCTGTGACTCAGGCTTGAGATGCTTCTTGGGTTGTTCCCAGATTTGGGGGGAAAGCGCACCACAAAGTCAGAGGTTTTGCTTAAGGATATTTTCTGCCCTGGTTTTCAGACACTTTGTTGTGAATTGGTGTTAGAGTCTGTTTGATTCTGCATCTGATGATGTTTTCTCTGTGGCCTGGTATTATGATGGGCCTATGTTATTTTTAAAAAGTAAACAAGCATTATGTAGCTGAAATACGCGCCCTACCTGGTCATGGGGTAGAGTTTTTTAAATATTTGTGCCTGAGTTCGTGAGAGGCGTTAGTGTCTGTTTTGTGTGCATCGTGCCTTCCATTGCTAGGGCAATACTTTCTATGTGAAACTGGATGTGCCTTGTTTGCTTGAGTAGGTTTTAGTTTTTCAAATCAACTATGATCTCTCCTGGTTTTCTAATTTGTACCTAAGCTCTCAGAACTGCTGTTGTTTACACATTTCCAGGTAGCCCCTAGTCTTTCTTTCTATGCCTTACTAAAAAATCAGCTCCTCCAGAGAGCTTATCTTTTCTTCCAGGGTCCACTTAATCCTTACAGAGAGCCCCTGCCGTTACCTTCCTGCTTCTCTTTCCTCTAAGAATGCGTGCACGTGTACTCTCCTATGCCAGGGTCTGTCCCGTCCTCATTTCCTACTGGGGACTGCCATCTGAAATAAAATTTGTGGGCTTATAAACATTTTTTTCCGTGACCATCTACTTTCTGGTTGTTTTTGTTACTTAATGCGTGGCAGGGAGTTCGCGTAATCCTGGGAATAAGCTTTTGTAGGGAAGCTGCTGCTACTGTCTTGGTAAACCGCGTGGTGTGCCTACCAAGCCCCCTCCTAATACTTACGTTTTTGCTCACCGATGCGTGCCACAGCCAGCTGTGGTCAGAGTTAGCAGCAGAGCTTCATACGGCTGGATGGGTGCTGAGAGGATGACTGTAGAATGCTCAGTTTTAATGGGATATCAGTGTCACTCCCTCCAAAGCTCAGGGATCATCCCCGAAGGACAGAAACTGTGTAAGAGCCATCGGGTGGAGTGGAGTGTTGTAGAACTCAGTCTTCTGGTGTTGCACGACTGTGGCACTCTTGTGCACAGTTGTGATGGATTCAGTCCTTCAGCATTCATCTTGGGGGAGAGAGGAAACCCACACTCCCACCCCACCCCCACCCCCGGCCCCCTGTGGGAGACTTTATTGGCAGTTAACTGTTGCCAGGTGGGAAGGGCTTATAGGCCCCGCCCCTTCCTAAGGATCTGTGGGCAGTTAAAGGTTGCTGAGGAAGGAAGAGACATTTTTTCCCACTGGTGCTAGCACTGGTAAGTTGCACTTACTCCTAAATAGCCCCTATTCCTACTCTGGTAATTAAATTCATTAATTTAATTAATTCATTAAATTCATTGGTTCACCAGAAAAGGGAGCAGGGGTAGGAAAAAAGAAATGGAACAGAAGGACGGTTGATTGATTGGGAAGAGAAACTCGTAGAGAAGAAGGAGAGGATGATGGGACTACATTACATACATGTATGTAAATGTCATAATTGAAACCTGTTACTTTGTATAATTAGTATATGCTAATACAAAACTTCATGTTAAGAACAAATTGTACCAGATGTGTAGGTTAGGATGAGTCCGTGTAGTATATAGCTTTTGCATTGTGGTTCTCTGCCCACTCCTATAACGGTATAAGCTGTCATATTTTTCCTAACACATAATTTAAAGGAAAGAAAACACGTTAATGGAAACCAGAATGCTTTATTGTGAGTGGCCTAAACAGTCAGCGTGGACAGACAGACGTGTGACAGGAGCACCCCAAGCTGCACTGCTGCACTGCTGAAGGCCTGGAGCCCACTCTCTAAGCTCCACTTGTTATTGGAAGGTTTTAGAACTAGAAGTGCATTCTGTGGTAGTCTTTAAATTCATCATCCTTAATTCACTGCTCATCACCTCTCTTGCTCCAAGTAATCCCCCTCCGTTTTCATGCTATGTGTGTGCCTGCGTGTGTGTGTGTGTGTGTGTGTGTGTGTGTGTGTGTGTGTGTGTGTGTGTGTGTAAAACTCCTAGGGCATCTATAAGAAAAATATTAAAGATATAAAACATTTAATATTCCAACACAACTCATGGCCCTTGCTTCCCCATGACTTTATTTTACTGCTCCCCAACAAGACTTTGCCCTTCAGAAGTGTGTTCTGAAGATGCCCTTCTTGGGTCCTCTCTGCACAAATAGCTGATTAGTTATTTCTTAGCACAGCATCAACTACCGATATTAGTAACTTGTAGTAATCCAAAGATTGGATTGGTTTTTTCCTTTTGGCTTTTGAAGACAAGGTTTCTCTGTGTAGACCTGACTGTCCTGGAACGTACTTTGTAGACCAGGCTGGGGTAGTACCAGCCTCTGCCTCCTGAGTGCTGGATTGCAGTCCTGTGCAGTCAGGCATGTAGCATGCCGGCTCTGCTCCTAGGGCTGAGACCTTAGTTTTATGGAGCATATTCTTAAAATCTAACCGTTCTCTCTTATGTATCAGCACTCTAATTTTAAAGACTTCACAAATGCTTGACTACATCTTCTGTAAATTGAGACTTTGTGAATCTTGCCTGAAATGTTTGGAGAACATGATTTGTTCAATACCCCCAAATATAAAAACTGTAGGAAATATATTTGCTGAAGAGAAAAAATTGTCCTCTGATATCCACATTAAATACTCAGGGTCCTGCCAGTGTGATAGGTCTGAGTGTAATTTTCCATTGTTGTTGGTTTTGTCGTGTTTTGTTTTTAAGACAGGGACTCACTAGCTCTGGCTGTCCTGGAACTCATTGTCTAGACCAGGCTGACCTCATAGGGGTGGGTTGTATATCAGTCCTGAATTTTAAGTGTAATTAGACAGCTAACAGCGGGACAGACTTTCTGCGCTGGAAAGCAGGGAAGTAGAAGTCCAGTGTTGGGGAAGCCATCAGGGGTCAGTGCTTAGGGCTTGCTGGTCCTATAGAGTGTGAATGTGCAGACATTTCTATTCAGAGCTGCTCAGGTCGGCATCTATAGTCTGCCTCACAGTGTATTAAAGCAAGCCGTAACTGATCATTCTTGTTTAACAAAGTTACTTTAAAACAAAAGAACTCAGGTGTTTTTTAATTCTTTATCCTCAGGATCCAAGTTCGAAACATGGCAACCCTGAAAGACAGTAAGTATGTTGTTCTCTCTCAATATGCAAATTAAGACAAACTGAAGTTTGACAAGTAGAAATAATTTTTTAAATATGCCAGTGTGGCAGGCAACATAGCGTAGCAGATAAAGGTTCTAACCACAAAACTTACGGACCTCGGTGCAGAGAGCCAACTCCAGCAAGTTGTCCTCTGATCTCCACATGCATACCGTGGTACTGGTCCACACGTGCACTCATGCAAAATAACACATATACACATACTCATGATACATATGTATATATGCCATGTAAGTGTCTTTTTTAAGAGTTGACAAATCAGTTTACATTGTGTGTATTGGATTTTTATCTTTGAAAGACCATCTGAGATGACACAGAAGAATGTTGGTCTTTATCGCCTGCAGAATAATGAACTAGTAAATCTATACTATTTCAGTGTGTTCATTAAATTTAGTATTAAAACAACTAAAAATAGTGGTATGAGGTAAGTAGGTAAGGCTGTTGTTCAATTTAATAGAGTATGTGTATGTAGTGTTCATTCTATGTCCTAAGGAGCCAGTCTTGCTCCTTGGAGGCTGCTGACAGTTTGTCATTGAGATTAGTTTAGCTCCAGTACTTGCTGATGAAGGCCTTAGCTCATTATTCTGCTTGGCACTTTCCTAGGGCCTCTGAATTCACGGATGATGGTGTACTGCTGCCCCTTGTCTAACATGACACCTCAATGTTTTAGTTACCAGGAGACTGAAGTCCATCAAAAACATCCAGAAGATTACCAAGTCTATGAAGATGGTGGCAGCAGCGAAGTACGCCCGGGCTGAGCGGGAGCTGAAGCCAGCTCGAGTGTATGGGACAGGCTCCTTGGGTGAGTTTGGGAGAGTTGGCCTGCCACACCAAGAGGATCTGCTCACAGGAATCTGTGCTGGGTGGTTTTGTCTACTTGCAGAAGAGACACACTTGGGGAGAGGGAATCCCAAATTGCTTTTCCTGCAGAGAAAAGTGGCAGGAACTTAGATTTTGTGTTTAGATAATTTTGTACTGATTTATTTGTCTTAGAGATGAGCAAAATTAAAGAGGTAGGAAACTTCCCATTTTAACTGTAATTGCATTATCCAAATTCTTGCAGTATTGTGCTTTCTTACCCTGGATTAAGATGTGTCCTCTGTGCCCACACTCTATAGGACCAGCAAGCCCTAAGCACTGACTTGCTGTGGGAAGTGCATGGTGCAGATTTGAACTGGAGGGACATGACAGCAGGTTAGGATTAGATCAGTGCCTATTGTTCAGCCCTTTACAGCCTTCCAGCTGGTGCCTGGCCTCCGCTCTTCTGTAGTGTGTGCTTGCCCCATGCCGCAGTGATTACCCGGGAATGACCTCATTCTGTCCTCCTGCAACTCTCTGCTCACAGTTAGAATGCAGGAGTCAGTCAGTGGCCCTCAAGCCTCTCTGCAGTTGTATTCCTGCTTTGCCTCCCTGCCCACACTGCTGCTGATCCTTTTCTTTACTTTGCTCTGTGCAGGTTTCCACAGTCACCTTTACACTCCCAGCCCGCTCTCTTTCAGTGTCACTTCCTATACTTTATTCCTCACATCGTTATGATAGGGTTCACAGGTTTTTCATCTTGAAGGAAAGAACTGAATGAAGAGACAGGAAATACAACACTTTATTTAGCAAAGCACACTGTCCCAAGGCTGGAGTGGGTGCTCATGAGGGCAGTAGGACAGTGGCTTTTCCACTGTGAATTTTGAAGAAATGTTTTTGAGGTAGGCAGCATATTTCAGAGGTAAGGGCCGAGATAGAGTTATTGAAGGAACATGAAGAAAACTCTGAAGTGGGTGGGGGGTTCCAAGACTGAAGTGTCCTTTCAGGGTTCTCATGACCATCTACAGCAGTCCACACTGTCAGCAACACTGCCGTGTAGCGGAGGGCTCTTGAACTTACACACCTTTTTATTAATGCATCTGTGGGGAAATGCTCTGCTTTAAAGATTTTGAATTGTTTGTCTGTAAAAGGGCACACAGGGGTCAGAAGGGCCGTCAGATCCCCGAGAACTGGAATTAGATGGTTGTGAGCTGCCTGATGCCATGCGGTCTGGGAACCAAACTCAGGTCCTCTGCAAGAGCACTGGGTGCTCTTTACTGTTGAGCCATCTTTCCAGCCTGTGCCTCAGGTTTTGATGTGACAACAATTCTTCTGCAGTCTCAAGGTCATTTAAGTATGAAGGCCATTCCAACAGTCAGAGACCCGAGGAGATCCAGTTGCAGGCTGGTGATGCCCTTGCATCTAACTCCTAGGAGATTGCTCAAGAGTCTGTGCTGCTTATGGCTGAGGCATTGGCATGGACTCTGGACCAAGACCTGACTATTGTATCTTAACTGTACAATCAGGGTTTGTTCTGTCTTCAGGACTCTTCTCGCTACTCCACCATTCAGTCTGTGTCAGATAAGTATATGGATACACTTGGTGTGTGTAGAAGCCAGAGGGGGAGAGTGTCTTCCTCGGCCACATCTTTACTTTATTTTAAATTCAATTTTTTAAATTTACATTTCAAATGTTATCCCCTTTCCTGGTTTTCCTCCATAATGCCCCTATTCCAGCCTCCCTTCCCCTGCTTGTATGAGGGTGTTCTCCCCCCCCCCGGGGGGTGCTAGGGACCGAACCTAGCAAGCGCTCTACCACTGAGCCAAATCCCCAACCCCGTATGAGGGTGTTCTATTCCCCAACTCCTTCCCACCTCCCCACCCTGACATTCCCCTACACTGGGGGCTGGGTCCAGCCTTGGCAGGACCAAGGGCTTCTCCTCCCATTGGTATCAACAAGGCCATCCTCTGCTGCATATGCAGCTGGAGCCATGGGTCCCTCCATGTGTACTCTTTGGATGTTGGTTTAGTCCCTGGAAGCTCTAGTTGGTTGGTTGGTATTGTTGTTCTTACGGGGTTGCAAACCCCTTCAGCTCCTTCATTCCTACGTCTAACTCTTCCAGTGGGGACCCTGTTCTCAGTTCAGTGGTTGGCTGTGAGCATTCACCTCTATATTTGTCATGCTCTGACAGAGCCTCTCAGGAGACAGCTATATGAGGCTCCTGTCAGTATTCACTTCTTGGCATCAGCAATATTGTCTGGGTTTGCTGGCTGCATATATATGGGCTGGATCCCCTGGTGGGGCAGACTCTGAATGGCCATTCCTTCAGTCTCTGCCCCAAACTTTGTCTCCATATCTCCTCCTATGAATATTTTTGTTCTTCCTTCTAAGAAGGACTCAAGTTCACACTTTGGTTGTCATCCTTCTTGAGCTTCATGTGGTCTATGGATTGTATCTTGGGTATTCCGAGCTTTTGAACTAATATTCACTTATCAGTGAGTGCATACCATGTGGGTTCTTTTGTGACTGGGTTACCTCACTCAGGATATTTTCCAGATCTATCCATTTCCCTATGAATTTCATGAAGTCATTGTTTTTGATAGCTGAGTAATACTCCATTGTGTAGATGTACCACATTTTCTGTATCCATTCCTCTGTTGAAGGGCATCTGGGTTCTTTCCAGCTTCTGGATATTACAAATAAGGCTGCTATGAACATAGTGGAGCACGTGTCTTTGTTATATGTTGGGGAATCTTTTGGCTATATGCCCAGGAGAGGTATAGCTGGATCCTCAGGTAGTACTATGTCCAATTTTCTGAGGAAACTCCAGACTGATTTCCAGAATAGTTGTACAAGTCTGCACTCCCACCAACAATGGAGGGGTGTTCCTCTTTCTCCACATCCTCGCCAGCATTGGCTGTCACCTGAGTTTTTGATCTTAGCCATTCTCACTGGTGTGAGGTAGAATCTCAGAGTTGTTTTGATTTGCATTTCCCTGATGACTAAGGATGTTGAGCATTTCTTTAGGTATTTCTCAGCCATTCGATATTTCTCAGCCAAGAATTCTTTGTTTAGCTCTGAACCCCATTTTTTAATAGGGTTATTTGATTCTCTGGAGTCTAACTTCTTGAGTTCTTTGTATATATTAGATATTAGCCCTCTATCAGATGTAGGATTGGTAAAGATCTTTTCCCAATCTGTTGGTTGCCATTTTGTCTTACTGGCAGTGCCCTTTGCAGTTTTATGAGATCCCATTTGTCGATTCTTGATCTTAGAGCATAAGCCCTTGGTGTTCTGCTCAGGAAATTTCCCCCAGTGCCCTTGTGTTCGAGGCTCTTCCCCACTTTTTCTTCTATTAGTTTGAGTATATCTGGTTTTATGTGGAGGTCCTTGATCGATTTGGACTTTGTACAGGGTATTAAGAATGGATCAATTTGCATTCTTCTACATGCTGACCTCCGGTTGAACCAGCATCATTTGTTGAAAATGCTGTCTTTTTTCCACTGGATGGTTTTAGCTTATTTGTCAAAGATCAAGTGACCATAGGTGTGTGGGTTCATTTCTGGGTCTTCAGTTCAATTCCATTGATCTACCTGTCTGTCTCTATACCAATACCATGCAGTTTTTATCACTGTTGCTCTGTTATACAGCTTGAGGTCAGGGATTGTGATTCCCCCGGAAGTTCTTTTATTGAGGATAGTTTTTGCTAGCTTGGGTTTTTTGTTATTCCAAATGAATTTGCGAATTGCTCTTTCTAACTCTATGAAGAATTGAGTTGGAATTTTGATGGGGATTGCATTGAATCTGTAGATTGCTTTTGGTAAGATGGCCACTTTTACTATATTAATCCTGTCAATCTATGAGCATGGGAGATCTTTCTACCTTCTGAGGTCTTCTTTGATTTCTTTCTTCAGAGACTTGAAGTTCTTGTCATACAGATCTTTTACTTGCTTGGTTAGAGTCATACCAAGGTATTTTATATTATTTGTGACTATTGTGAAGGGTGTGATGTCCCTAATTTCTTTCTCAGTCTGTTTATCCTTTGTGTAGAGGAAAGCTACTGATTTGTTTGAGTTAATTTTATATCCATCCACTTTGCCCAAGTTGTTTATCAGGCTTAGGAGTTCTCTGGTGGAACTTTTGTGGTCACTTAAGTATACTATCATATCATCTGCAAATAGTGTTATTTCTTGCTTTCCAATTTGTATCCTTTTGACCTCCTTTTGTTGTCTGATTGCTCTGTCTAGGACTTCAAGTACTATATTGAATAAGTAGGGAGAGTGTGGGCAGCCCTGTCTCGTCCCTGATTTGAGAGGGATTGCTTCAAGTTTCTTTCCATTTAGTTTGATTTTGGCCGAGACAGGCTCTTTGACTGGTCGGAAAGTTGGAACTCACAGTTTTGGCTGGTCTGGTGGGCCAGTGAGCCCGGGGGTTGAATAGAGGGATCCATCATTTGTCTGCATCCCAGCACTGTAGTACAGTGTGCAGCAGCACCTGTGGGGTTTACATGTGCAGTCCTTAGGCTTACGTCATGGCTGTTGGGCAGCACTTACTACCTGGGCCATCTTGTCCCCCATCCCGTGGGGGTGGGGGTGGGCTGTGGTGGTGATGTCTTTTTAACTTAACAATTAGAACTTGGCCCATTGTGTCCTTGTTTGTTTTATTATTTGAATGACTGTTCTAGAATAAAAACATCTTTCCTGCAGGCCCAAAACTAGGACAATAAACACTTGCTAAACATAAAAGGTAATGAGTTATTAAAAAAAAAAAGTGGGGAGACTGGAGAGGTGCTTAGTGGCAAGAACTGGCTCTTCCAGAAGACCCTCCATCCCCTTCTGATTTCTGAGGCCACCCTCACACATATACATGTACATAGACACCAATACATATGTGCACACTTCAACTGAAATTTTGCTTGTTTCCAAATTGAAGATAGCGTGATCTGTGTGTGTGTATATAGCATGTGTACTCATTACATGTGGATTGCCTTTGTGATAAGCTCTCTTGCATTCTTCCCTATCTTTTAGCATACACTTAATCCCGCAAAAGACATTTTACATGAAGACAAAGTGCTTTATTTACAGCTAGTGAGCTGCCTCGGCCAGTGAAGCCTTGGACACCTAACTTGCATAAAATGTGTGCCATAGTGGACACTGAATAATCTGTACAGGGTCTCACTATACTCTTGAGCCATACCTCTGGTTCCCTATAGTTTGCTGCTCAATCAGAAATTGAAGCTAATGTTCGGAAAGAAAGTTCTTTTCAAATCTGTAGCTTATTTTTCTGAAAGGGGGAGTCACTTAATTGTTTATCTTTTCTTGCTAATAAGGAATCCTTCCTTCATGTTTATAACCACAAAATTCTTCACTTATGTGGGAGAAATTGCCTGAGAGAACTGACGAGTTTCTGTAAATGGAGCGATCAGATCCTGGCAACTTCTGATGTATTTGAGCTAAAGAGTGAGTCCTACTGCCAGACAGTACCAGCCAGTAAATGGACGTTCATTTAAATATCTCCTATGCAGTAGTCAGATCTAAGTAGATGTATGTGTCCTCCATACTCCCTGGACTTTGTAGTTTCAGGCTCTCTTTCAGCTCGGGGAGGGACACTTAGACATTAGCCACGTGAGATCCATGCTTTGTAATGAGAACAGAACGTGAGTGCATGTGGTGGCTGTGGAGATGCTCCTGCAGTCCTGGCTGTAGCCAGCTATTGAGGGCCACCCCTGGGTCTGATGGTTCTTCAGCCCCTCGACTTGTTTTCTGATGCAGGTAATTCATTTTGTAAGATCCAGGTATTTTAATCCAACTTGATTTTCTTCTTTGCATTTACCTCTTAAAAACCAGACCAGGAAAGTTGATTGAGTAATACCAAAGGTAAATCACACCCATAACTTCAGTATCAACATTTCTTATAAAACAAGAGCTTAATGGTGTCGGGATTAAGTGAGTGGCTCAGGAATGCTTGCTTATTATTTTAGCTATCTATGCTGGGAATTCACATTGTATAGAAATCTGATGTCTAGCTAAGCAGGTACTTTTGTGTTCTGTTCTGCTTTTGGTTATATCTAGGCATTTAAGTCATTTAAGACACAAAGAACTGGCCACCAATTGACCCTCAGTGGTGTCCTTCCTGGTAGTAATAGAATAAACACACAAACACCCCTGATTCTGCTCACCAGGACGGATCCAACAGACATGCAAAGTGTAAATTACCTCATTCCCTTTTAATTAGAGATTATCACTACAGTCACTATAAATGTCATTTCAGCGGTCTTCTCACTTTGTTTTTCAGCTCTGTATGAGAAGGCTGAGATTAAGGGACCTGAGGACAAGAAGAAGCACCTCATTATTGGTGTGTCCTCGGATCGAGGCCTTTGTGGTGCTATTCATTCCTCCGTGGCTAAACAAATGAAGAATGACATGGCTGCCCTCACAGCAGCTGGGAAAGAAGTTATGATTGTTGGAATTGGTGAAAAAATCAAGAGCATACTTTATAGGTAAATGAGACATGTGTTCCATGTTCAGAAGAGTGGGAACCTGAGCGAATGGAAGACTGAGATAGAGAAGTTTTTCGTGATACATTGGAGTGTTTGTGTATACTGTGTGTTGGTTTTTACACTGTGTGTGTGCATGGGCTCTCCTCTATACCAGGAGTGGAATACAGTGAAGCTTACCAGAGCTGTTGGCATTAAGCTAAAGAAGGAATCCTGAGTTGTCACAGCCTAGTAATCCTAGAAAGGACCACTAGTCCACTAAGACTGGACAGTAGACGGGCCTGACTTGTAGATCTTGGTTTTTGCAGGTGCCCTTAAAGGAAGTCATGATGTATAGAACAACTTAACCCACCTCCCACATCCCTACAAAAAGCCCTGGCCTATGATAACTTTTTTCTTTTGCTCTTTTCTCACAACGCAGTATCTCACTCACCTATTGTGTGCTTTCCAGGACTCACTCTGATCAGTTTTTGGTGTCCTTCAAAGACGTGGGGCGGAAGCCCCCTACTTTTGGAGATGCATCGGTCATTGCCTTGGAGTTGTTAAATTCGGGATATGAATTTGATGAAGGCTCTATTATCTTTAATCAGTTCAAGTCTGTTATCTCCTACAAGACAGAAGAGAAGCCCATCTTCTCTTTCAGTACCGTCGTGGCTGCTGGTAAGCCGCCTTCACACGGCAGGTGTGGCGACTGGGATGCTGTCTCTGTAGTTCAGAGCGCCTGCTGCTTTTACAAAGGACGTGGGGTCGGTTCCTAGCCCTCACATATCAGCTCCCAGCTGTCTGTCATTGCACATCTAACCCCCTTCTGACTCTGGGCATTAGTCACACACATAGTACACAGCATACATGTGTGCAAAATACTCATAAGATAAAATAAGAAAGGCAGCAGCACTGTTGTGCCCTCCAGGACACCTTAACCAAGCTGGAGACAGCCGAGCTCTGATCTGTCATTTTACTGACCAGTGTTAGTAAGAAAGTTCCTGTTTCCAGTGACTGAAAAGCCTTGTTAAAAATTGGCTTGATGCAGTTTGCAAACAACTGCTGTGCAGTCAGATGTTAGAGGTTTAAAGTGCTCATGGTAACTGATTTTTATGCCCACTGAACTCTGTCATCTTATTATTGGACAGTCACCTTTGCCAGAAACAGCATACCTTGTGTGTATTATATTTCATCTGTGGAGTTTACTTTGGGGTGTTGTGTATAATTACCCCTTTTCCCCCTCCTTAGACATGGGTACTTGCTGTTTAGCTCAGGCTGGTCTCCAAATGCACAGTCCTTTGTATAACACTATTAGATTGTCTTTGATTTTTTTTTAATTAAAAAAATATTGAATGATGTATATGTGACAAATGCTTGGCTAGCTGCTATTTGGAGAGCTTTATAACCATGAAACCTAAGCCCCCACACACTCCCCTGATAGCTGAGGATTGCACTTGCTCGGCAAACACTCTCCTTATTGAGCTAAATTCTCAACCCCCTAATTTTGAAATTTAGTGCTTATTTTAAATGCCAGCTTAAAGTTATCTTTGGGGTTAAAAGCTAAATACCTGTTGATGCATGTTTTTGCTGATGATATGCTATGGAAATTGAATTATTAGAACAGTCATTTAACTCAAGATCATTTAGAATCCTTAGTCATGAGCTATATGAATAAGCTTCATCTATATTCTTCAAGGACACTCTTGACTTGTTTTAACAGAGAACATGAGCATTTATGATGACATTGATGCTGACGTGCTGCAGAATTACCAGGAATACAATCTGGCCAACATCATCTACTACTCCCTGAAGGAGTCCACCACCAGTGAGCAGAGTGCCAGGATGACCGCCATGGACAACGCCAGCAAGAACGCCTGTAAGCCCATGCTAGACAACATCGTTAGCCCATGCTAGAAACAAGGGATTGGACAAAGCTCCAGGAACACTTAGAGCCTAGCTGCATCTCTGCCAGAGTGCGTGCGTGCGTCTGTCTGAGTGTTGCTCAGAGTGGCACCAAAAATGTTAAAAGAGTGTTTTGTTGAGGTGTCCATCTTACTTGATAGTGGATTTGCAAGCACCATGAACATGGCTTGTGGAAAATGTGAAAAATAACTTGATTAAATTCCTACCAACCTGAAAGGCCAGTTTGGGGGTCCAAATTGCAGCAGAATTTACTTCAACTCTTAATTGCTTCAATTAAGTAGAAATTACTCTTTTCAAAACGTTTTATTGTGGTGTCTGTCTGTCCCTTTTGTTTGCAGCTGATATGATTGATAAATTGACGCTGACTTTCAACCGCACCCGCCAGGCCGTCATCACGAAGGAGCTGATAGAGATCATCTCCGGGGCTGCTGCTCTGTAAGTAGTGTAGCTGGTGCCTGTGAAGCCGCTCTTCTCTCCGCACGCACGTGGGTCAGCGAGCCTCGGGCCGTTGACTTTTCTGTTCTGTTACAACCGAAAAGACTTGCTGCAGCGTCTGTGTCCTTTCATCAATCCTGATGGAAAAGACATCTCTGCTTTATCCTTACGGTTTGAGCTGAAATGTTCAAATTTAATTTCCCATCTTGAGAGAGGCCTTTGTATGCAGTTGACTTTCTTGAAGTATTGGGGAGAAAGCCGTGAATAATTCAGTATCAATTTGGAAAGTCTGGTTTTGGAACTAATTGTATCTATAAGCCAAACTTTCTCAGTTAAAGACTAGTTTTAGGTTTGATTTTATATAATTCTGTTAATTACTGGATGATGAGAATTTTAAGTCACTAAATATTCTTCATTGGTAAATACCAATGAGTACCATAAAATAGCATGCTGTTTTCCGCCAGATAATGTCTGGATTGTTGAAAGATTAAACTGGCCATCAACCACGTGCAGTTTCCCAGGCAGGTTGTTATAACAGAGGAAGCATGTGGTGATTGCCTTTGGCTTGCTAAGGCTTTCCTCCTCCTGACTGGCCACTGAGTTCTCTGAGTTTTACCTTCTAGAACGCTCTAATCTTTCCTGTCTTCATGCCATTTTTTAAACTGTAAAAGGGTTTGCTGGGGATAGGGGTTTGCTGCATTGCCTGAGCGGTTCCCAGAGTCATAGGCTCGGGCTTCCTCTCTGCCTGCCTAGTGGCATCAGGGCTAGTCTGAAGAAAGATGTAATTTGTAGATGCCAGACCCTCAAGGTGTAGTAGAGGCTGTGCTTGTTTTCAGAGAATATACTATCTTTGTTATGAGGACACAAAGAAGACAATACAGAATTATGGAGATTACTGAAACTTTGGTCTGGGGCCATATTGTAAAGGGTTTTAAAAAAGACAGTGTATAGCCCCCAAGGGGAAGATACTTCCTTGCTGCCTTTTTACAGGTTCAGCCTTCAAAAAAGTCTACTTTGTTGCATGTAAACCTGTACTTTCTGGCCATCAGCAATCTTTCTCATATAGAATTGTATAGTTACTTGCTTGAACCTTGATCTTCCCAGGTCTTTAAACACATCATCCTGTTTTTCACTTCCAAGAGGTGTCTGGTCTTGTCTGGGCTTCAGTTCCTCTCTGATTGTTCATTCTTCATCTGACAACTCTTCACCTTCCTTGATTGGGCGAGGGGAATCTTTTCTTCCAAAAAAACCTAACTTTTGTTGTCTAAGTGAGGCATCTTTTAGCACCTGACCACACACTGTGTCTTAGTGCTATGCTATTTTATCAGGAATTGACTTTTATTGGTCCCTGTCCTTAAGCCTTGGAGGGAGCGGTGTTTAAAACTGATTGAGTCAGTGGCATATAAAGTTACAGCTTGTTCTCTGTCTGGGTGAGCATCCTGGTCCTAAGCTGTTTTGCTCTCTAACATAGCTTTGTTATGACTGACCCAGCAGGCCATCACTGCCTTATCAGCATAGAGCACCTTGATGTCCAGGTTATAAACATGGTTAAGGTACTCTGTCTGATTCCCGGGACTTTGTCTCCTATGACATAAGACTAATACTAGGATTAAGTCATGACTTTTTTGTCAAATGCCAAGCTGGTATATCTTGTGACATGGCTTAGGGGAAAGAGTAGACTTCTCAAAATCTGAGAGCAGTATGAGAACCAGCAAATACCAAGTTCCCTTTTTTGCTTCTAAAATGGGAGATGCTAGGTATGAACTGTGAGGATCTAAATTCTGTAGCTTAGGACTGGGCCTTTTTTCTTGCTTAGGGATGTGAGAAACCTCACTTAAACCAGTGAGAAGAGGGAAACTGAGACGTTGAGCTAAGACTTTAGAGAAAGTAATCTTATTGGAACTATATTTTCACTTTCTAGGTAGTGAACGTGTGTATTGTGAAGGTTACTTGTGCAGTCTCGACAGTGGTTCACTTTTATTAATGGGTTTGCGTGCTCTGAAACCTACCAGGGATTGTTGTTCAGATTTTAGTACAAAAACTGGCTTTTAGTGTTAAAATGAAAAGAATGAATGAATCATATTTACATTGTCAGCTTAATCTCTTCAATTGTATGTCATTTTTAAAGATATAAAAATATGTTGTCTTGCCTATTTGAACATTTTTTTATTGCCTCTAACTACATTGCAGTCTACAGCATCATATGTTGAATGGTTGTTAAAGATTGTAACTGTTTGCTGCATTGTATGCTCAGGATAACATGTAAAGAAATAGCCTGTAGTTAACTAGCATGGATTGCTTACTAACCTGCTTGTTTTGTGCTCTTGTTTCTTTTAATATAATAACCAGGGATTAATGAGAATCAAGTTACATCCTCAGACAAGAGGTAAAGTTCATATACTCTTCCCCTAAGCCTTCAACAAGGAAACCTTGCTAGGTATCACCAAAGCTAGCAGTTACTAGTTAGTGTTACTAGTTAGCATTTCTAGTTAGCAGACAGGCTAGCTGGGCAGGCTGGTTTATAGTGCAGCCAACTGTGGGTGTGGTCGGGTAGTACGGGGTGCAGGCCGAGAATTAGATGTGGGTGTTGCTAGTGAGCCTTTGTGTTCTGGAAGGTGTGGATACAAGGAGGTAAATTCAGGCACTGAGAACCTGAATTACTGTAGTGTATTACGTATAGGTTAATGAGAGCAGTGCTTCTCAAGGCTATGGTCCTGACTCCTGACGGCTGGCTCCTAGGAGAGTCCTTTCTCCACTCTGCTGTAGCCTGTGGAGAAACAGCCATTTCCATGAGTTCCATGAGGAGGGCAGTGTTATTATATACGAGTTTCCCTCATAGCCGAGAGTCCCAGACCAGAACTATGAGCTACCTGCACCTTCTGTGGAACTGCAGGCCTCTGGGCCCCGTTAAGGGTGTGTTCTTACTTTTCACGGGACTTCCTGTTTGACTCCCATTTCTGTACTGTTTTTCAGGTGAAGAAGGAAAACGCAGCTGATTTTAACTGATTGCTGTCCTTGTTAGAAGAAACTTGGTCCACTGAGTCACAAAGACAGCAGGATGTTTGTAAATTATCTTACAATAAACAACTTACAATGAGAAACTCAGTCTTACTATTAATAAAGTTCTCAGAAGGAGGTACTGTAAGTGGTTGGGAATGGTGACCCTGTGCTGTTAAAGTCCTTCAGCAGAAGGTCATTTCAGGTTGGATTTACAGGTTTCTGCCCACCTTCAATGGCCTAGAGCTCTGGGTCCCAGGCAGGAATATCTGCAGGCCAGTCCCAGGCATTTCCCATGCCTGCTGGGAAATGTCATTCACACAGCTGGGGCAGCTTACTGTTTCTCACCAAAGTGCCTCACAATTTCAGGCGCATAGATAGTTTCAATAATTTTTAAATAATATTTTGTGCGCATTGAGAAGGGATGTCGCACATAGATGACCGTTAAGATTTGGAGGGCTGGGGAGATAGCTTAGTAGTTAATCCAAGTTTAGTTTCCAGCAACTCCATCTGCAGGGGTCTGATCTGTATTTTGGCCTCCTAGCGTCAGTGTACTTGTCTCATAAAATGTGAATGCCTGAAGTGCATGTACTACATTATATTAGCCATTCCAACAGGGATGGATGGTCAGGGATTTTCTATTTGTTTAAAATAGAGCACTTAATGTCACTGGAAATCAGTGTAAGGGCTCCTGAAAACAACACAAACAAAACTCCCACAGGCCCAGCTATATACCACCACTCTGTTGTATATCGGAAGAAGTCTGTCAGCATACCCTAAGGGTATCTGCATGCCTGTGGGCTTATTGGATTTGTTTGGGGTTTTGTTGTTGTTCTTTAGATAGTTTATGTATGAGTACACTGTCTCTGTCTTCAGACACACCAGAAGAGGGCGTCTGATCTCATTACAGATGGTTGGTTATGTTGCTGGGAATTGAACTCAGGACCTCTGGGAGAGATGGCATCTTAACCACTGAGCCATCTGTCCAGCCCCCCATGCCTGTGTTTTTAACACTGCACTATTGACAGTTGCCAAGATACAGGCTCAACCAAGATGTCCACCAACAGATGGATGAATGTAGACATCACAGTGGCTCTGGAATCATAGGGGAATTTGGTTACTTTCTATTAGACGAGCCCCTCGTGGACGGGTCAGTGATTGTCAGGAAAGGATCCTGTCTTTGCTGGCCTCAGACTCCTGAGGGCTCTCAGGTCTCTCTCTTCAGGACTTGGCTTAACAGTCAGCTCACTTTCCATTTCCAGGACAGCGCGGAGTGCTGGGAGGACTGGTGCTCTCTGCATCCCAGATGCCTGGAGGGAGGAAAGCAGGGCTTTGACAGAGTCGACATTAAGAATAGCCTGTGTCCGCCCGACCTATGGCAGACTCGCCTTCTGAGCAGGACCACACTTTCTTGTCATTCTTAGTGGTACACACACCAGTTTCCCTGAGTATGTTAGAAAGTGGTTCCCCTAATTTTGTCCGCTAAGCCGCCAAATGACTCTATTGAGGCCTTTCATCAGTGATATTTTTCTTGTGAGAACTGCATGTTTAGTGTAGGGGAACACACAGTCTCACACGGTAAGCAAATGATGAGCCTCACCTCTAATTCCCCCGGAAAACATGCAGGGCTCAGGCCTGGTCTTTCTGAATGGTGGTCTTGGCATGATGGCGTTGAGCGGTGACTCAGCTGTAGTAGCTGAGTGAGGAGAAAGACAGATCCCCCTACCCTGTCATCCTCCTTCCCACTGCCCCACTTTCCAGAATCCATTTTCACATTGGTTTGCAAATTTCTCCTTTCTTTGTATGTTCTCCAATCTCTTCTGGTAAATCTCCTACTCCATTTCTTTCCCAAGTATTGTAATTATTTAAAACATTAATTTTAAATGTTATGACTCAGTGTTTCCCTGCATAAATGCCTAGTTCTCACGTTCCAAAGGCTTGACAACTTTCATAAAGTGCCATACAGTAAATACCTTAGGCCTCTGGGCCACATAAGGTCTCTTCTTGCACAGTCAGTTTGTTTGTACAAATCGTGTGTGTGTGTGTGTGTGTGTGTGTGTGTGTGTGTGTGTACCCAGTTTGACCCTGTTTTAACTGCCAATTCTTGTTCTAGAGGCCTGGAAATCCTTGATGTGTCTACTCCAGGCTCATTAATCTGTACTTGGGACTGAAGGGATGGAGAGATGGCTCAGCAGTTAAGAGCACTGACTGCTCTTCCAGAGGTCCTGAGTTCACATGTGTAAAGAAATCATTAAAAACAATAAAATGTCTGTACTTGTGAATGTATTGGAGGCCCTGAGCTTCACTTCGTGAGCTGTTGGGCTGTGTACTGGGCCACTACCTGTATCAGTATCTTCAGGTCTTAGCAGATTCTTGCCAGCTCCCTGGAGAGTGGAGGCTTTGAAGTCAGCATCAAGGTGGGTGAGGGATGGAGCTAAGCATTTCCACCTCAGATCTCCTAACTCTTCAGCCAGCACCTGCACCAGCCAAACTCCACGCCCCACCATCTGATGCTCTCTGAGGAAACAAACCTGTTTCCTTGGACTGCAGGGGAGTTATTGCAAAGGCGCAAGGCCCAGTTTCAGAGTCACTGGGGTATTCCTCATCTCTCTACAGCTCTCTTGATCCTTGGGAAATTGTCCTTGGCTGACGTTTTGGTAGAACAAGGAGAGTTATGACTTGCTGTGAGCAAGTAGGTACTGGGAATTAAACCAGGGTTCTCTGCAAGAACAGTCAGTGAGCCATCTCTCTGGCCCACTTTGTTGTTCTGAAATATTGTCTTACCGTAAAGGAGGCTGACGTGGAGCTTCCTATGTGGCTGGGCTGGGCCGGGCCTCCTAATCCTCTTGCCCCAACCTTGCCAAACACTGGGATTCTGTGTAGCTGAGCACTGGTTTTTATCTCAATATCAGGTTTTGTCATGGTATCCTCTGCTCTTTTCATCATCTAGCAAGAGAGAGTAATGGGGACTGGGCTCAGAAGTCTGCCTCTGTGTCCTAGTAAGTTGGCTACAGACATTTGACTTCCTTTGCCCTTAACCTCATGTGCTGGTCTGATGCTTTATGGCTTGGACCATCAGAGGTTCAATCCCAGTACCACATATATAAGCAGAGAGAAGGGAGGTTGCTGCCTCTAAACTTCGTGTTTGAAAATAGCAGCTCTACTGAGATACAGGTCACTTGCCATAAAACTCACCCAAAGTATAATTCAACCAGGTAGGTAGGTAGGTCCAGCACTCTTGGGGGCAGAGACAGGAAGGTCTCTAAGTTCACACAAGTCTACATAGCAAGTCCCAGGCCTGTCTCAAAGGGATAAAAAAAGGAGTTCAACTTAGTATATTAGGAGTTGTAGATTGCCCCATTTTATGGGACGATAGGTTGTTGTAAAAGGGCCTTATTTGGTCATTGCTGACTCAGTTCTGCTGTGAGTGAGGAGACCAAGAGCTCCTGCTAGCCTCCAAGGCTGAGGTGAAAGGGGAAGAGGAAGGAGGAGATGGAGGGAGTCCAAAACCCGAGGGATTGCCATGCGATTAAGATCTTAATGATCGTATGGCCTAACTCACTGAGGTACATCTACAGAGTCATGGGGAATTAGAGGATCGCGTCTTGCACCTTCTAGTTTGGGGAAGGAAGCACCGTGCCAGGAAGCAGAATGTCATGCTTAGGAATTCCCTCTGAACTACACACTGATGGCATAAATGGCTCCCGGGTTTGATTAAGGTCCAGAATAGGGAGGGCGTCTGTGAAGGGCCAGGCCTGTAGTAGACTGCAGTACTGCAGACACCTGAGGTGGGAGTAATCCTGTAGGCTTAGCACAAGCCTTAAAGGGTAAACCACAACGCAAAGCCCTGATTCTAAGGCCGTATGTATGACCCAGAACCATACAGCCTTGCAGAGATACCTACCATGCGCTGGGTTACAAGAGAGATGAAGGGTGTGGAGGGATAGCAAGGAACACAAGCTAGGTCGGATAAACTGCCAAGCCAAAACTTTGCACATTAGATTGGCACATTAGATTAGGTGGCATGGAGACACAGGGAGGAGGCCCACTGTGAGTTGGGGCCAGCTTGGTCTATGTTGTGAGTGCCAGGAATACAGAGAGAGCCTGTCTCAAAGACTTTGCTCTCACACTTTCAGTAAGACTGCACATCCAGAATTCGTGATCAGGGCTCACAGGGTACAAGCAAGCTACTGAGAAGGGAAGCCCGTTCCCACTTGTCTTGGTTAAGGTTGTACCAGCACTTCGCCTTCACCAAGAACAACGATCACACCACAGTTCTTCATGTCCTGCTGGTGGAGAGGAGGAAAGGCCAACCTCCATCCATAGATGAATGGCCAAAGAGGCAGATCAAGAACAGAATGAAATGGGACAGTACCACGATGTCACTGTTGGACTGTGAAAGCTTTCTTAGGGGCAAGAGCAATAAACAACCTCTAGGGCACTTTCTTGCAATGGAAACCAAAGCGCGCGCGCGCGTGTGTGTGTGTGTGTGTGTGTGTGTGTGTGTGTGTGTGTGTGATGAAGTAAGTAAGCTTTGTCTCCTCTAATAGGATTGTGAAACCCCACCCTCAGGTACCCCTCAGAATATGACTGGATTTGGAGATACAGCCTTTCGGTTTAGGGTTTTTGTTGTTGTTTTGTTTGTCTTGAGTCAGAGTCTCATTGGTTGTGAACTCACAGCTCCACCTGCCTCTGCCTCCCCAGGGTTTCGAGTAAAGGCGTGCACACCTGGGTGAGAAAAGGCATTTCAGAAGTAATGCTGAACTGGCAATATGGCTTGCTTGGTAAAGGCACTTGGAGCCAAACCTGAAGACTTGAGATTGTCCCCTGGGGTCCAAGTGTAGGTGAGAACTAATTCCCAAGTTGTACTCTAATCCTGCACATACGTGTAAGTGGACACGCACACACACACAAAGTTAACGAATAAAATAAAGTGGTCATATTAAACTGTTATAAGGACGGGTCCTAGTTCACTGTACTAGCTGTTCTTCTAAGAAATGGAAGAGAAACGAGGACTGTGCACACTGAGACATAGGTCATAAAGTTCACCAAGAGGAGGCAGCAGTCTGTAACCCAGACAGAAGGGGCTCAGGCACAGCCAAGCATGCTGGCCTGCAGAACTGTAAGACAGCGGCTGTTGATTAAGCTACCAAGCTGCAGAACTGTGTTACAGATGCTCAGGAAAAGTCCCTTGAGGCTTTTCAAAGAGACCAAGGTGACAGACAGCATCTGCCCTTTCAACACTAGAAAGAGCAGCCACTGTGTTGCTGAGTGGACATTCCTGCCCACGGTTCTGATCCACTGGTGTCTCGGTTACTTTCCTGTCGCTATGCCAAGGCAATGCATAAACGAAAGCACTCGATTTGGGGATTACAGTTACAGAGGGTTAGAATCCATGATGACCATGGCTGGATGTAGAAGGGGCACGCAGGCAGGCAGGACACTGGAGCAATAGCTAAGAGCTTACCTCTGATCTGAAAGCCTGAGGCAGAACTGGGAATACATGGGCTTTTGAAATCTGAAAGCCTACCCTCAGTGACATCTCCTCCAACAAAGTCACGCCTCCTGATCTTTCCAGAACAGTTCCAACAACCGGGGACAAATTATTCAGATGTATGACCCCATGGGGGGCACTCTCATCCAAAACACAACTGTCCCAGCCCAGGGATCTGTTTTACAAGCGGTGTTTAGGAAAGGCACCAGATGGGAAATCCACTGTCAATGCCCTGTACCACCTGAAATCACCATGCTGGCACAGCTGATAGGAAGCACTTGGTGGGGTGGTCTCTGAGGACCCTCTCGGTACATAACTTAGTCGATGGCTTTTCTTTGTTCTCAACAGGCAGCTAACGTGGAGTAGAGGCTGACGTTTCTCCACCTGCTGTCACTCCCAGGGACGTACTTAGATAATTGTTCCAATTCCTGCAACCCAGAGTTCTGGAGGCTTATGGGTCTAATCTCCAAAATGGACGGCTTTTACCAGCAGAGACGGTAAACGTCCTATTGTAAGGAACAAAGGTTGTAGGTACTACTTTAGTACTTCAGCCAAGAGGCAGCAGTGGGGAGGCCCGTCTAGGCAGCTGATCCTGATTATAGGAGAAGACTGGGCTGTTACCCTAATGGGCAATAAATAGATCACTGCTTGGTGGTCTGTTTGGGTGCTTTTGTTCAATTTCGATGGTGAAATGACAAGGTCAGCAGCCACATTCTAGAAAGGACATGGAAACCTAGAACTCAGAGCCCTCCCCTACATATGGGGCCTGACCAAGCCCCTGAAAATAGAAGTGGGGCCATCTGCAGTAGGAAGAGTGGTAACAGCTTCCAGACTTCCCTTTTGATGATGTTCTCAGAAGAGAACTCCCACTACCTCTGGAAGAAGAGAGGGGAAACAGATGAACTGTGCTGAATATTATAAGGTACTAGCGAGCTCCTCAGGCCTCAAGGACATTGGCCTTCCTTGGAACTGACTCAGCTATAAACGGCACATTGGACTAAGAGCACACACCCTTTCCTGGAAAGTCTACACCAAGTGACCTATGAATTTGGCACTGTAAAGGTCCAGTAGTTTCAGCAAGCACTCTGAGATTAGCTGAGGGCTTCCTTGACAGTGTATCTGCCTGGCTCCCACTCCTCCCCTCCCACATTTGGTGTCCTGAGAGTGCTCCCGGATAAACCTGCTGTAGAGTTCGCTCCATCCCACACTTAGCTTCCTGGGAAACCGAAGTCGTGGACATATGGTCATACATAGAACCATATGTTACACAGGGAGCTATGCTGGTTTGGGAAGATAAGTGCTGAGGCTTTTCAGACTTAAGTACCATGAGGTTTGAAGCTTACTTTCAAACCGTTCTTGGAAAAAGTGAGTATAAGTTAATTAAAATATACCCATATATAGTAAATGTGGCAAAAGGTTAATAATTTGTGAATCTTGTTTCAGTTTTTCTGTAGTTTTAAAATTCTCCCACCATACAAAGGCAAATAAAGAGGTGGGGGGGGGGCGGTGAAATCCAAGGTATGAGTTTCAAAGGAAGGAAATGTTAGATGTTATCAAATAGTTGTAGAAACGAGCTAGGCCCAGTGGCACACTCCAAACTTGGGAGGCAAAAGGAGGCAGATCTTTGAGTTCAAAGCCCGCCTGCTCTAGAGTTCTAGGACAGCCAAGGGCTACGCGGAAACACTGTCTTGAAAAATCAAAAAATAAAAAAGTTCAATTAAGACTAGAGATGTAAAGTATCCTTGAGATTTTTGCATCAAAAAGGCTCCTGATTCTTGGGTACAGAACTATCAATGGACCTAGTATTGTTGCTCCCCTCCCGACTGCCATTTGTCAAACTTAACGTTTTCAGATTTACTGGGATTTCAAGACTTAAAAAAGAAATGTTCTGGATATATAAAATGAGGATTTAGTAGACGGGCTTATAGGCTATAGGCGCTAACCCAACAATGGCGCCTACAAACAGAAGGTCCAATAATTCAGGAGGTGTCTAGTGCGAGAGGTTGGATGTCTCAGCTGATCTTTAGTACACTCTGAAATCTCTACTTTCAGGGAAGGAACGCACTTGTGAGCTAGAGTGAAGGCAAACAGGCAAAGGGAAAGCAAGCTATCTATCTATCTATCTATCTATCTATCTATCTATCTATCTATCTATCTATCGGCTGCAGAAGGAGTGAGCCATATTAAAGATGGATAGTCCCACCTCAAAGATCTAGATGAGGGGGTTGGGGGTTTAGCTCAGTGATAGAGCGCTTGCCTAGGAAGCGCAAGGCCCTGGGTTCGGTCCCCAGCTCCAAAAAAAAAGAACCAAAAAAAAAAAAAAAAAAGATCTAGATGAGTAGTGGCTCGTCCCCCTTCAGATGACTTAATGAAGAAAAGTAATCCCTCACCGGTGTGACCAGTCATTTGGGTGTTAGTCATTTTGATTCCAGATGTAGTAAATAAATGTTGATTACTGAGATTGGTCATCACAGCTGCGCAGAAACGATTTACTGGAGAAGGCGCATAAAGTTATATACCGAATATGCAATAATTCATATGGCAGGCACAACTGAGAAATGGAGTGGCTAAGTTCAGCCGAAGTGGGTTTGGTTTAGCTGAGTAGTCACTGGAATTAGTTTGGCTTCTAATTTGAAACTTTTTATTTTTCCATCCTGGAACTAGCTCTGTAGACCAGGCTGGCCTTGAACTCAGATATCCGCCTGCCTCTGCCTGCCCGGCACTGAGATTAAAGGCTGCAAATTGAAACTTTCATACTGCATCTGAGTAATCAGGATCTACAGCAGCCGCCTCCGCTGTAGAGGCTGAAGTGGAAGGATCACTTCAGCCCAAAAGACTAAGGGCAGATCAGACAACATAACAAGATTGAGACTCACAGGGGAAAAAACATCCCACTATTTCAACCCAAGCTATTTATCATATCATCTCGGTTTCTGGTACCGTGTAAGAGTCAGGCAAAATTCAACTAGTGCTGGAAGACAGCTCCGGGAAAGACAAGGCAACCATTCTCTGGATAAAAATCAATCTCAAGGATTTAAAGGCATATTCGACCTCTGTAGGAAACTGCATTCTCCATGTCCTTGATAGACTACTGACTAGTAAGACGCAAACCAGAACTATTTTTAAGGGAAGAATAAACTTCATTAAAATAATATCTTGCTCACTACTGGTAGGGGCGGTTCCCACTAATTGAACACGTAAGATTTTCCCAGCCCTGTTATGAAGAGCATTGAACGACACAATGAACAACTTGAGTTTATTGCTCTGTTTGCTTTTTAGAGCCGGGGTCTTTCTCGGTGACTCTGGTTGGCCTCTAGCTTATGATTCTCTTTCCCCAGCCTCCTGAGTGAACACCTTGGATTTGACTCAGACCGCCCAAGTGGCCATTATTTCATCCCGAATATTATCTTCTATTTCGTCTTTTAATTTATTTTTTTACTTTTTTTAAATTCAAAGGAAAACTGAATCGAATCCGTGTGCTGAGGAGTGGCTTAAATTCCCAATTCCCTAGTCTCACATGTAAATCGCTAGCAACACTATTAATGTTAACTCTTTAACATTCCAATGTCACGCATTGCCTCCCTGGTTTGCCCCTGAACACAGCGATGGTCACCTCTTACTTTTCCATCAGTCGGGAGAGAAAGACGCTGGCACCTGTTGTCAGGGAGGCGCAGACTCCACCTGCGCCCAGTCGCTCGGCTTCCGGCCGGTGTTCAGGCCCTAGAGTCGATCCCGAGACTATCGCTCCCTTCCTAATGGGCGGAGCCTGTACCTCCTCCCTCTCGGTATTCTGCTTGTGCTGCCTAGTCCCGGCGGCCGTCCAGCGGGAGGCGGAGCGAGTCCAAAATGGCGGCTCTCAGGCTGGCGCGCTCCGTGCTGCTGAGGCTTTGAGGTGGTCGCTCGGGGCCGGAGGGGGACGATTTCCCCGCCGCGGGGCCCCCAGAGAATGAATCGGGGGCTCTGCTGAAGCGAGACGGCAGGGCTGGAGAGCAGTGGCAGCAAAGGGCTGCGGTGGCGTCCACGCAGCGGGATGTGCGAGAGTTACTCCAGGTCGTTGTTGAGGGTCTCGGTGGCGCAGATCTGCCAGGCGCTGGGCTGGGACTCGGTGCAGCTCAGTGCCTGCCACCTCCTCACCGACGTCCTGCAGCGTTATCTGCAGCAGCTGGGCCGGGGCTGCCATCGGTACTCTGAACTCTGTGAGTACTGGGGCTGGGTTGTGGGAGGGCTGCCCCAAGCCGGTCACGAGTGACACCTTTGCCCCCCCCTCCCGCACCCCTTTGGGCGTCCCCTCCAGGGGTGGCGTTCCGAACCCGGCTTCGAGATGGGGATCCTCTCAGACTCCGATGGTCTGGGGCTTCCACCGTCTCCTGCGAACTCCAGTCATCCTTTAGGTGCCTCTTCCTCATCCGCTAACTTCCCGCCACCAGCAGGGAAGCGGGGTCCCGGCTCGCAGCTACACGCCCTCTCACCTATGCTGGTCCTGGAATGGTGCTTCGTTCTCTCTCATTGTCTCGCGTCTGCTGCGGCCAGAGCCACCCCCAGAATGCTCTCCACCTCGCTCACCTTGGTCTTTTGCCTCCCCTGCCTGCAAACTACTACAACTAGTTGTCACAGGCGCTCCGTCTACCGGCCGTTTCTTACAAGGCTGGCCATTCCTGAGCTCCTAACTAGACTCGTTGACAGCTCTGCTCAGTCAGGGTCGCTGCCTCTTTTTTCCCCCCTATCTGTTCGTTTCACAGACTTCTCCACTTGCTACTTTTCAAGGCCGGTTCTGTCGATTTCGCTGAATAACTTTAACAGCATCTCAGTTACGCACGGAGTCCTTCCTTTATGCTCCTATGTCAGTGTTGATCTAAGTGTGATGGGAGGGATCATAGGGTAATTTGCAAGGTTTTCCGGGTACTCAGTGCTGCAGTATCTGTTGACTTTTAAGTGAGTGCCCAATAGCCTGTTTGGCCGGTGATATTTAATGACTTGGAACGTCTCAGAAGGATTATTTTATAGATGTGTGATGTTATCGATATATGAGTGTATGTGTTGCGGGGCGGGGGGGGGTCGGGTTATACCATTCATTTAAATTCCAAGAAACGGCTTTTAAGGTAGTAAGATGGATAACTAAATGAAGTGTAAAATTAGGACCTATATCACTATACCTTTAAGACTCCAAATGCCATCCTTAACAAAATAAGCAAGCCACAACATAAATCAGATCCTATCTGTGATATAAATCGATAAATCCCATCCTGTCAGTCATCTTTTAAGAAATATTTCAATTCCATTCTGTTGGGTACTATCTAAAAATCTTAACAGCACAGTTCCCTTTGTGAGCTAGTGTCTTTTCTTATCTTTTGCCAGCCCGACATCCTAAACTGCAACCCTGTTGTGCTATTTTACCTTTCCAACACATTTTGAAGCTCTCCACTCCTGCGCACACAGTTTTTTACTGAATGCCCTGGCCCACCAGCAGTACCACTTACCTTCTGAGGTTTACTTATTACTTGCTCTGGGAAACTTGTGTTATTGGATGTCATAATGCTGTGCATATTTCTGCTTTGCTATTCATCATCTTTTTTTGTAGTTGTTTGTGTACATATGTACCCTGTCCCAGAAGATAAATTGATCATAGTCATATTCTGCATAAGTACTATGGTGCTGATTGGAGCGCCCTGACTGTATTTGTGTTACCCTAGGGTTGTTACAAATAAGAAACAGTTGGCTTGTAAATTAATGGATAGTCTACAAAGACTTAATGAATTCCTAAAAATGTGCTTTTTCTTTTGAGTGCTTGATTTTCTAAGTTGTAAACTCCAAAGTGGTTTTCACTCAGCGGCACCTTAAAAGTTTGTCATGACAGAATGATCTCTAGCTTTTGCTTCTTTACCATCAGGGCCCTCTTCCATTGTCCTTCAGTATATTGTTACTATTATGTTTAAGATAGATTTTATTTTGTTACCTAGTTCCCAAACTAAAGGCAGCTGTTGGATACCACTACCCCTGAATACATAGTTACCTTCCATGCCAGGTACTTCATGGATTTAAGCATCTCACAGTGTCCAAATCCTTGTGCTTTACTGTGAACCTCCTCAGTCCTCCCTCTCCCCCTCCCTCTTTCCTCTTTTATTTTGAGACCGGGTGTCTCTACATAGCCCTGGCTCTCCTAGTACTCACTATGCAGACCAGACACCTGCCTCTGCCTCATGAGTGCTGGGACTAAAGGTGTGGGGCCATCACATTTAGCATGAACCCTTTCCCGCCCCCTTCCTCCTCTCCTCCCATTTTTCTTTTGTCTTTTCGAGACAGGGTTTTTTCACATATCCCAGGGTGTCCTAGAACTCTCTCTGTAGATCAGGCTGTCCTTGAATTCACAGAGATCCACCCATGTGTACCACCACTCTCCAGCATGAAACTTTTTTATAATCACCCTTTTTTTTTTCTAGTCAGTTTTCTTTTTTTTTTTTTTTTTTGGTTCTTTTTTTCGGAGCTGGGGACCGAACCCAGGGCCTTGCGCTTCCTAGGTAAGCGCTCTACCACTGAGCTAAATCCCCAGCCCCTCTAGTCAGTTTTCTTTTCCTCCTTTCCACTCTTTTTTTTTTAATGAGGTATGATTCTAAGATTCATTATTCCCCATTTGGATTTGGTGACTCATTAGAAATGCTAATCTATTAAACAGACAGTTTTAGATTGCAGGGTTGCAGACTGTTTATTCATTTACTAGCTAACAATTTTCTGAGTGTCTATACTATTTTGGCTCCACAATAGAGTGATACAAATATAATCAGGGTTTTCCAATCTGCTACCACATTAGGACTGAGGTAGAATATGAATATAGTCAATTTGTCCCCTGGGAAAGGGTACCTACATGCACACATGTACACACACACACACACACACACAGAGAGAGAGAGAGAGAGAGAGAGAGAGAGAGAGAGAGAGTGTTCAAATGAGAGAGAGAGAGAGTGAGTTCAAATTTCCTTTAAAATTGAATTCTGTAACTTTGGGTTACCATTATGTCATCTTGTCTTCTATAATAAATTCTCTTGGTATTTTTGACAAATGTTTATTGAGCACTACTTATGAACTGAGCCTAGGGCTGAGCGTTGTGGAAACAACCTCTGCCTAAAAGGGTGTCGGAATATCAACACAAGCAAACTGACGTCGTGTGATCCTTTTTCTAAAATAAGTAAATAGATAAAGCAAATTAAAACAAGGACTATACATTGCTGTTGATTCCACAAATAACAAGTTTTAAATTTTTCTAAGGTGACAGTTTCTCCTACATATACGGGAACATTGGTCCCTAGGTGTGGTCATTACTGTGTCATACTGAAAGCCGGTGCTAACTCATTCAGAATGGGGCCTATGCTTCGTACCCTGACTTCATTATCTTATGGTAGTGGCAATATATGTCAAAGGAATAAAACAAAGGGAGTGTGTTTTTAGCTGTGGAGTCCAGAAAAGACTTGCTTTGGGGGAAAAAAAGGTAAGATTTGAGTTGAACTAAGAAGTATGATTGTGTAAAAATGGAGAGAGTTATAGGTCAGAAGACATCATGAAACGAGAATAGTGAAAGTACCCACTAACCCTGCCTTCTATTTCAGTAAAAATGAAAAAGGCGAGTCAAGGGCGCATACGTGGCAATTGCTCTCTAACCTGGGCACCGAGAGCCATTCTAGCGTGCACCTTGCCTCATTGCTTTGCTTTCACTCACAGCTCCCTTGTCCAGTTGTTACCACACCACATACGCATCCCAGTTCCGTGGCGGGCTTGGTGCGTCCTGCCATCACACTTTCTCTTGAACTCAAGTCACCATATGAAAGAACACACCACACAATATCCTCTGATCCAATTGATAAGACATAATTTGCCCATCTAGACAGCACAAAATCCTGTACACATCCATCCCTTAAAAATATTCATAAGAATCTGTATCTATGTGCAGAGAAGAATTTTAACATCTGCCGCCATATTCTTCCAGCTCTTCCTCCGACTCCCTCTCCTCCTTCTCCATCTTTCCTTCCCGTCCATTGACAGGCCTCGTTCTATCCTGTACCTGCCTTCCTGCATGAAGACATCAACCTTGCTAGTTCATTAGAAGGCTGTTCAAGAGAGATTCTTAAGGCTTTACAAAAGGAGCCTAAGGCAGGACGACTGCTGAGGCCAGCCTTGACTACAAAATGAAACTGTGTCTCCAAAAACCGAACCAAAGCAGAGTCACAGAAGGAAGGAGTAAACTAGACCAGTAACCGTAGCACACATCTGTAATCCAAATGTTGGCAAGGTACTTGAGGGACACTGCATGTTCAAGGCTAGCAATGCAGAGGGAGGGAAGGGACGTGGTAGGAAACACTCCATGTTCCTATGTAGGGTAATATTCTGATGAGACACTTAGTTTAAGAAAATGCGCAGCCGGGGTTGGGGATTTAGCTCAGCGGTAGAGCACTTGCCTAGCAAGCGCAAGGCCCTGGGTTCGGTCCCCAGCTCCGAAAAAAAGAAAAAAAAAAAAGAAAATGCGCAGCCAGTGATGTGTTGAGTGGGCAGAACTTACGGCACAGCCCTTCCCTATCTGCCCTTTCACTAGACGCCACGTCTACTCCTGTCCTCCCAACACACAGAAGGCTGAGAGACATGAGACATGGGTCTGTTGTGTAATGAGTTATATGCCAGTGAGAACTATGCATTTAGACTTTGTCTTAATAAACCACTCACCGCAGCACACAACAACCTTTTAGGTGCCCTAGTCATAGATAGAATATTATAAAAATAAGCATTTCATGAATCTTAAGTCACTTTTTAAAAGTATACTGTGATTTTTTTTTCTATTTTGCCATTGCTTATAATGTCTCACTGCCCCTAATGTATAAATTATTTAACACAGTTAAGCTGTACACAGGGTTTGGTGCTCTTCAGGGTTCCCAGCATTTCCTTGGACTGGCATAATGTATCTCCGTGGATAAAGAGAGACCGTTCTTTTGTGTCTCTGTGTGGCTCTGGCTCTTATGGGACTCGGACTCAACCTGTAGACCAGGTTGGTCGTGTACACAGAGATCTGACTGCCTCTGTCTCCAGTGCTGGGAATAAAGGCGTGTGTGTGCCACCACACTTGGCAAGCCGGAGACCATTTTTACTGATGTAATTATAGAAAACAATATAGAGTTGGGGGGGAAATACCTGAACTCTTTGGCAGGAAAAGCGGGTCGGGGGGAGCATCAGAATGTCATAGATTGACATTATGAGGCGGGCAGAATTAAGGTGATTCTGTTCTTTACACAGTAGTGCTAACGACTTTACTGAGGAGAAATGCAGTGCATGTTTGCATTCAGTACTAGGAGGCATGCACGTTCTTTTTCTGTTTTTGTGCATCACTGAAAGTGTGCTTGCTTGTGTGTCTTTGTTTATTCTGACACAGGGCTTATCTACTTAGCCCTGGCTCTCCTGGAACTCACTGTATAGACCAGGCTAGCCTCACACTCACAGAGATCTGCCTGCTTCTGCCTCCCGAGTTCTGGGACTGAAGGCGAGTGCCACCATCACACTGGGCTGAAAAAGTGTCTGATGGGCCAGTGAGATTGCTTGATAGGTAAAGGAGGCGGCTGTAAAGCCTAGAGCCCTTACCTCAGACTCACCTCAAGGTGGAAAGAGACTGACTCCAGCCAGCTGTTCCCTCCCTCCCTCCCTTCCTCCCTCCTTCCCTTCCTCCTTCTCCCCACCCCCACACATTTCCTTTTCTCTCTCCCTCTTTCTTTCTTTCTTTCTTTCTTTCTTTCTTTCTTTCTTTCTTTCTTTCTTTCTTTCTTTCTTTCTTTTTCTCTTCTGTTTTGTTTTTAAGAGAGAAGTTTCATTATGTAGCTCTGACTGGCCTTGAACTCACTCTGTAGACCAGGCTGGCCATGAATTTACAGAGCTCTGCCTGTCTCTGTCTCCTGAGTACTGGGACTAAAGGTGTGTGCCGCCTTGTCTGTCAGTCAGCTTTGTATTATTTAAGCAAAATGATACTCTGTTTAAAATCTAATATTTTCATGTAACTAGGTTTTATGTCAGTAATATATTTCATTTCAAACCAAATATATATATTTAATGTTTTGAAAATAACCCTGCACTTTCTTCCCAGTGATATCATTTCCTTTTGACTTTGTTTCAGATGGCCGAACAGATCCCATTTTGGATGACGTTGGTGAAGCCTTCCAACTTATGGGGGTTAATCTGCACGAACTAGAAGACTATATTCATAATATTGAACCTGTCACTTTCCCACATCAAATTCCTTCTTTTCCTGTTAGCAAGAACAGTGTCCTTCAGTTTCCTCAGCCAGGAAGTAAAGATGCAGAGGAAAGAAAAGACTACATTCCGGATTACCTGCCCCCCATCGTGTCTTCTCAAGAAGGTATTTGCTGTCTAATCCTCCTCCTGTGTTAGCAACCCGGTGCTTTAAGCTTTCCACACTGCCAATGCCCACATTCTAGAAATGCATTCTCAGTGCTTTAAAGTGATTTACAAATTATTCTAACCCTTGAACAGACATGCTCACAGCTGGGGTCAGGCATAGTTTTGGTGTGAGCGAGGTTCTTTGGGATAAGGTCTTTATCTACTTTGTGACTCGTAGATAGGACAGCAGAATGTGACCAGCAGACTCTCAGTGCATGTATTGTGTGAGTTAGAAGACCTGACGAGCAAAAAGGAAACCTGAGGTATCTCCTATCCTCTTATTTGATTTCTGAAGAGCCGAATGCCACCGCTCTCTCCACGGGGGTAGTGAGTACATTGTGAGCACTTGTTGACTTGAAACCTAGCTCTGGATTTGTTGGGGGAGATGGGGTATGAGTAGAAATCATTTCTAATTGGCCATTTAGAACTTTGGATTATAAAGAGGGTGGAGACGTAGCTCAGTGGTAGGGTACTTTCTTGCTATGTACGAAGCCTTGAGTTCATCCCCAAGCACTGAGTCAACTAGGTACCCGTCATGCCAGGACTCAGAGGTAGAAGAATAATCAGAAGTTCAAGGTCATCAGAGGCTACTAGGTGAGCTCAGGCCAGCCTGGGCTACCTGAGACCCTGTCTCAAAGGAAGAAAGGAAAGAAGACAGGTGGTCAGGCCAGCCTGGGCTACCTGAGACCCTGTCTCAAAGAAAGAAAGGAAAGAAGACAGGTGGTCAGGTGGCTGTCAGGAAGGGAGGCAGGTTGGCTTACAGAACAAAATGAATGGCAGTTGCTACGACCAAGGGACGTAAGGAGTGGGAATCTATGTTTAATTTGAACAGAGTTGGAGTTTCAGAAGACAGCACATTTTAGAGATTGATGGTAGTGATGCTTACGGAAGAATGGAAACTGTCCTAGTAAAAAGTAGTTAGAATGGCCGACGTATGGAATCATACAGGATCTGTGTTCTGTGAGTGGCCGATCTCACACAGCGTAAGGTCTTCAAGCCTTGTCTCCAGTGTTTGTGTGCCAGCATTGACCTCTGGGGTTTGGTTTGGTTTAGTGTATTGAGACAGGGTCTATCTCTGGGGTTCATATGTAGACTGCACCAGCCTTGAACTCAGATCAGATCCACCCTTTGCATTCCGCATGCGGGGATTAAAGGTGTGTGCCACCATGCCAGGTGAATTGTCCTCTGTTTTGAGGCTGTGACATTTGCATTTGTTCCATCTATTTCACCACCTCTTAAGGAGACGGTGGTTGCTTCTGCCTTTAGCTCTGTGAGTAAAGCTGTTATGATCAGACGAACCTTGTAAGAGTGTAAACTCGTGTCTGTGCCTTCAGCTCTCTTGAGTCAAAAATGAACACAGTGTTAGGACGAAATACAGAATGCAGAATTTTATTAGTTTGAGGGTCAGGCACTGCTGGGGTTTTGCCCACGTTCCGCCTGCAAAGTTTTATTTTCTTATATTTCATTTATTTATCTTTTTGTTTGTTTGTGTGTGTGTGCACATACACACAAGAGTGTCATATCATGTGTGGTATATGTGTAGAGATCAGAATTGGTTCTTGCTGCAATTATGTGAGTCCAGAGCTAGGCCATCAGGTTTAGCAGCAAGCTCCCTTTCCTGCTGAGCCCTGTCTTCCACCCCAGTATGTTTCTAATATTTGAGGTACTGTTTTCCAAAGCAACTGGTATCGTTTACCTTCGAACCAGGAATTGCCCAAGACAGCAGTTTCCTGCAGTTCATTTTATGAAATCTCGTGTTCCCCTAGCTTGTTTTATGGACTAGACTTAAACCTGGAGGAGGTTGTTTTACAAGCTGCCTATCTGAAAACTGGACAGACAGTGGATGTGAGTTGTAGAGCGCTCTCATGGATCGGTGGGACCCTGCGAGCCGTGAGACTTTGGCTCTTGTGTGCAGTGTGCTCCACTGAGAAGCGCGGAGCTGTAGGGCTTCTTTCTGAAATTGAAGCCCCTCTCATCTGGGCAGTAGCCATGGCAGACGGGGAAGGTGCTCATGTAAGCTTTCACTTTCCTTTTCTGGGAGGTGGCGATGTGTGTGAATATGGTTAGAATTGGGAAGAGGGCATGTGCCCTCCTGTGGAATCCAGAGGGAGATGTCAGCAGATGCTCTTCAGCGTGGCCTTCCTGTCCCCTCGTTGAGACATGGCGTTCAGTGAACCTAGAGCATTTTGGCTGGGCTGGCCGGCCGGCCAGTGGTCCACAGTTCTGGGTTACGGGCGTGCATGGCCACACCCAGCTGTTTACAGGGTGCTGGAAATCCAAGGCTGGGTTTACCCAGCCTGCATGCTCACACACTGAGCCATCTGTCTCCCTTCGCTGTGACTTTCTTCACACGTTATGGACATTCTCTGGACTGAGCCCTTTCAGAGACAGACTGTGCTAAATAGCTTAACGGTTTCCCTTCAGGATCCTGTAGAGTAATACTGACAGGAGCCAGTGTTAGTGACACTGGTCTGAGAATTTTGTCATTTCCGCGGATGTTATAAATGGAGTCAGGCGTCATTTGTTCAGTCGTGGCATTAGAAGGCCCACTTCCTCCTCTCTCTGGGCCTCCCACTGTCAGCATCAGACTGGGGAGCTAGGATGTAACTCAGCTTCCCTTAATAACTGCTAAGCGTTCTGCTCAACACCATCTTTGATTGTCTGTATTTATGACCTTTATTTACTGTTGGGAAAATCTTACTTAAATTTAGTTCTCTTAAAACCCTTTATTGTTTAATGATAATAGGTTTTTTTTAGCTTAGAAACCTACTTTGTTATATCTGCTTTAAACAGAAATTATTTACTTTAAAAATAAAACCAGTTTGTGTAAAGCCAATATTAACAAAGGATTTAGGGCGGGGCACTGTCCAAGGTAGTAATTGGATTGACTGGAACTCCATTGTCTCCCTTAAGTCAGGCTGTGTTAGGTGGTTCTGGAACTTCTTTCTTGTTGGTGTTAATAAAATGTGGTTGCTTAAACATCCAATCTATCATCACAGAGATAGTACTGAGAATTACAGCGTGTCCTGTTAGACTGTGAAGATGAATCCTTGTCTGTTTATGAAGTTCTTAGTCCCCCAGCATTTACTAGGAATTGTAATTGTATGTGTGGTTGTAATTGTAATTGTGTAAGTGGTACTGGAAGGAAACAAGGAAAAAGAAACCAACAGAGTGATGGTAATATATTAGCAATCGGTACAGCGATGGTTTTTAAATGATGCGATGGTGAGTTTTATATTTGTGAGGAAGATAGAGGCCACGTTAACAACCAGAGCGTATGTGGATGGCATGTGGCTGAGCTAGACCAACCCCCCCATAGTTGTTTTGTTTGTCTGTTTGTTTGTTTGAGGAACAGGTCTCCCTCTATAGCCTAAATGGACATGGACTTCACTCTGTAGCCCAGGCTGGCTTCAGACTGATGGCAGCCCTGTCTGTGGCTGGGATTTCAGGTGTCTTTCTCAGTTAAAAACCTGAGCCCCTCACATTCAGTGCACCCTTAAAGGCTTTCTAAATTGAACCATTTTGCACTTTTCTTATCCAGCACCTTCTAGGCTGCCTGCTCAATAGTTAAGTCGCTTAACAATGTGGGATGGGTCTTTAACCATCGGTCCAGTGAGGCAGATGGTGTACCATGGTGGTTAGAGCATTCGCTTGGACTGCAGAGCCCTGGAGTCAGGCCCCAGCCCTGCGGGAAACAACCCCTGTAGCAGCAAATGAATAAGAGGAAAGAAACTTGGACCCAGGAGGTTCTGGCTTTGTTTTCCTTTATTTTGGTTTGCTGTAAGAAAATCCTTATAAAGTTATGTTACCATATTTAGGTGCTGCCAAATAGATGTAGTTAAAATATCAACTTTATACTCGGTAGTGAAAATACATGAGAAAAAACATTGGGCTTTCTTCTCTGGATTGTTTGAGACAAAATGATTTCACTTAAAATTTTTTTGACAAGACAGGCATGTTGGCACACGCCTTTAACCCTGACACATGGGAGGCAACAGCAGGCTAATCTGTGAGTTTGAGGCCACCCTGGTCTATAGAGTGAGTTCCAGGAGAGTCAGGGCTACACAGTGAAACTCTGTCTTGAAAAACTAAAGGAGAAATTAGCATTAGAAACCATGAACATAGCCAGGCATGGCGGTGTACACCTTTAGTCCCTGTACTAGGGAGGCAAAGGCAGGCAGACCTCTGAGTTTAAGGTCAGCCTGATCTACAAATCAAGTTCCAGGACAGCTTAGGGTATACTGAGAAACCCTGCCTCAGGAAACAAAAGAAAATAAAACAGAAAGAAAGAGAGCATAAACATTTAAAGAAAAGCCATTATATTGATTTTTTATTTGAACTTGAACGTTATGTGTAATGCGCCTGTGCGTCTGCACCACAGGCATGCCTGGTCCTCTGCAGAGGCCGTCATATTTCCTGGGACTGGAGATAGGAACAGTTAGAAGCCGTGATGTGGCTGCTGCAGATCGAAGGTCAGCAAGTCGTCCTACCTCTGAGCCATGCTACAGCGCCATACGTACTCCCTCATTTGAGACAGGGAATCTCTCTTCACTGCCTAAGCTGGTCTCGAACTCCAGGTCTAAGTGGGCCTCCCACCAAAAGTCTGCAGGAGTGAGTACCTTTTCTCACATCCTTGCCAACTCTTATGCACCATCTGTCTCAACCGCCTTTCTTACCCACGTGAGACAATGCCGTGGGTTCAGTTTATAGTTGTCCTAAAACCAGTGAAGTTGCACATCTTTAAATGTGACTTAGCCGTCCATGTGTCTTCTTGGAAATGCCCATTGCTCTTACACTGCTATCTCTAGTTCAAGATCAGGGCTCTAGGGATTTTGCTGTCTGTGCTGTATCAGTATTTGTTTTATCTTTGCTAACAGTTCCAGCTCTAGAGATAATGAGGATCATAGTGTTAGAATATTCTGTGTTCACTCGTTTTTGCATCCCAGAGTGCACATCATATCGATGCCGTCATCCAGGATCACTAAAGCAGGCCGAAGTGTTTTATGTTGTTTTGTTTGCACACACTGTCTTATCCTAGGTTCGAGAAGGCTCTGTCGTGTATTCACTGCCAGGTCTTATGGCACTCTCTTGTATTTTACCACCTCGTTAGTGCGCTTCTCTCACCTTTGACTGTTGGGGTGTTGATTTGGGGTATTTACTGACCTTTTGCTTTAGAAATTGTTGTAAGTGTGGTTGCAGGTGCTGCTTGACTCATCACCGAGTTACCCCCCAGTGAGCTTGCTGTGACTTGACCATCAGATGGGCAAACCTGGAGAGCTCCTGGAGAATTCCATTTGCCCAGGGGCCCAGGGGCCCAGAGGCAGGGCTCCTTGGCTTTGCCCACATCTGGAAGAAGTATTGAGAATTCAAACCTCAAAGTACAATGTCTCCTTTGCCTTCATCGTAAATAACTTCTAAACTCATAAGCTCAGCTGTTGCTTTGGTGACCTGCATGGTTCAAGGTAGTTTCTCCAGCTCCACAGTGCCCTCTTCTGTTGCTTTTGTGTAATGCCCCAAATACTGTACCGCTTTTCGGTCCCTGCTCCCCCACGCTTTTATCTGGATCTTCCTTTTTACTTCAAGTTAGCTTTCCTAGCGCTCTTGAAAGGTTAGCGTCTATGCATTGTTTTAAGTTATACTTTGGATTCCTTGAGAGAAAACAAAGAATATTCCCAAACTTCAAGTATCAGAGGTTTTTTAACTTAATATACAATAAAAACGAAGGGTATGAATGGATTTTTTTAAGTATGTGGGATGAGGTGGTTCAGTTGACAAATGCTTGCACTGTTGAGAGGGAGGACTCCAGGGGTGCAGCAGCCCCCAAAGACCTAGTAGACTTCCATGTGGCCATCAGGATGATGACAGGAAGGAGCACAGGTGGGGCATGTTCATACGTAAGACTGGGTATAGAGAATGTACGAGAACCAAGGGCTCACAGTGGGAGACTGTGTGCATGATCAAATACGTCAATAACTAGACTTTAAAGAAATAGGCCAGATATTGAGTTAAAGTTTACAGTAAGGGAATATTTTAACATACCTTTTATGCTGATTTTTTAAAAATATGAGTCACATAGAGTTTAAGACTATATAATAAGCCAAGGACCTTGGACTATGGTCCCAGGGCAGACAGGGCTGTTTGTTAAGAGCAGCAGATGCACGTGTTGTCCAACAGGTGGGCGGAGATCTGCGCCGCTGACCGAGCGTCTTTCGAGCGCCGGATAGTGATTGTGGCCCAGGCTGGGGACAGAGGCTCTCACTCAGCTCTTGACTTAGTGGACGTGTTTAAAGCCTTCACCTTCCATCATAGGAAAGTGAGCTTATAGTCTCGGCTGCTTACTTGATTATTTATTTATTTACTTTTGAGGTGGGGTCTAGCTATGTACCCCAGACTAGCCCGAACTCTCAGTCGTTCTGCCGCCATCTCCTGACACAGGCTGTGCCATGGTGTCTGTCTCTTTCAGTTCTTACGCAGAAAGTGCTGGAAGTCTAAAATCAGGTCTCTTATGAAGAAGAAGATGAAGGGGGTTTGAGGGGTTTGGATGAGAGTTTGAAGTTCTCTCACTGCATTTGCACCTGGTGCCACAGCATCTGCTGCTGCTCTGGGGTATCTCTCTGTTGTCCTGACCCGTAGTGTGGCATTTACTGCAACAGGACAGGGCTAAGCTGTCAGTGTTCTGCTCTCTGACAGAGGAACAGATGGAAATGGTTACGATAGAAGTGCAGAATTGTTTGATCTGATCAAATGGATATCAGTGTAGTAAGTACATCTGGAATGATGTCTTCCCCTGTGGAAAGTGCAGCACACAGTAGGGCTGAGTGTGCTCCCACTTAGGACATCCTTCTGCACTGCTTGGGATCTTCTACTTTATCCCTGCTTCCACTTCCACAGAGCAGAGTGTAACTTTATCTTGGAAAGATAGTTAGTACTGTAAGAAAAACGAAGCTATGTGAGCATGTATGTTCTAAATAATTATCTATTTATTTATTTATTTGATGTGCATTGGTGTTTGCCTACATGTATGTCTGTATGAGGGTGTTGGATCTTGGATTTATAGACAGTTATGAGCTGCTATGTGGATGCTGGGACTTGAACCCAGGTCCTCCAGAAGAGAAGTCAGTGCTCTTAACCACTGAGCCATCTCTTTAGCTCCATGAGAACGTATTTTTACTTTTTGTATTTGTTTTCCATTGGTTTGTAGTGATGGACTTTATTTTTAGTAATTGTTTAGTAATTGTTTCTTTTTTAGTAATTTAGTTTCTTTCTTTTTTTTGGAAACTTATAGATATATTGAAGTTATTTTTATTTACAAATATTTAGGTATAGTTATTTGCATCTTATTTTACTAAAGGGGAAAAAACAGATAATGCTTCTTGCTCTGTCCTCTCTCGTTCTTGCTGTCCCCTGTCTGTCCCTCTCTCTCTCTCCCTCCCTCCCTCCCTGCCCCCTTCTCTCTCTGCTCACTGGTTCTATAATGAATTTTGTTGCGTTGCTAATTAGCTTTTGGTAATTGGTTCCTTATTCATGCAAAGCCCTGTGTGCAATGTGTACACTTTCCTCTCGTTTCATCAGACTTGGTTTCAACTAACAGTTTTTAATAAAACGCTATATGGTCACAATATAACATTTAGATATACATTGATCTTGCTGGTAACGTTCTTAGCTCTTTTATCCTCCTTGGAGACATAGTGCTCAGTAGTGTAAGGAAACTGGTCCTTGTTGACTGTGGGGGTGACTGTAGTTCACGAGGTGGCTCCTTTTCCGTTCTGAGTATCAATGAGCACGCAATCACATGTAAGACTGTTTTCAGTCCTGAGTAGAAACAGTGTAAGATACTCATGACTTGTTTAGCTCTTCCCGCTTTCCCACTTAGCTCTGGAGTTTTCTGGGCATGGTCGAATGTAAATCTGTTGGATGTGTGTCTGCCTCGAGGAGGCCTCTGCATCTAGAACAGACTCTGTTAGCAGAGTCCCGTGCTGTCTTTCGGGAGCCAGTTTTCTTCCCCAAGTTTGAAGTTATTCTCCAGTGCCATCTTCTTTTCCCTCTATAATTTCTTTTGAAACATTCTCATCCAAGTTCCATCAAAAGACACGTTAGAAATTAACTAATTTCTCCAACTCTAAAGCAGCAGATTTCCTTATTTTTAGCAGATCCCTGCCCTCCTGCTCTGTGGAGAGAGTGTCGGGTGATTGGAGTAGGGTATGTCTTCCCAGCTTAAAGTTTGTGTCTGTATGACAGTGCTGACTCGCTCCATGTATGTCCTTTATTCTTTGTGTGTTTTGAGCAGCGAGCACTAATTTACTTGGCTGCTCTCTTAGTGTCGGCCATGGTCCTCATTTTCAGATGTGGCTGCTCCACACCAGAGCTCCTTGTGCACATTTTTGTTTCATTTTATTTCCTTCTAACAAATTCTCAGGAGTTTTAGGTCAAAGGTTTATGGGTTTTGACACATCTTACATATTGGTTTCCAAAAGAGTTGTGTCAATTTACAAAGCCACGATGAGTGTGCGACTGGATCCAATTTCAACAGTCTCACCAAATGAATTTCAAAGCCTCTTTTCCCCTAGAAGGGTAGCTTAAACATTTTTGGGGACATGGTCATTTGTTTTTCAAGAATTTACTTAAAATGTAGGAACTACCAAAAACCTTGACACCCCTGACCCTAACTAGAGGAATGGCCACTGAGGTGATTTTTGATGTCCTCAGAGTCTCTCTGTATTTCTCTAAGTGCGCATACGGGCATGCACAGTGCCCATTTTACAGTAGCTTAGCATATGTGATGTCACACGCATTTCCCATATGCTTAGTCACACCTACTGTGTGCTGGCCGTCGGCCGTTTTCTCTTTGCTGGACAGTTGGGAGGCCTTGCTTGATAGAAATGTGTAAGGTGGGTTGGAGTGATGTGGTTTGAGTGGGTCTGTGAGGCGTGGCTGGCTGTGTAGATAGGAGGTTGTGTTTGAGATGTGCACGATTATAGACTTACGCAAGTGTGCTGCGTAGTTTTGTCTAGAATGCTTACTAAGTAAATATTTGTACATATATACCTACAGAAAACAGCCACTCATATTTAAAGTGAGGGTTGAGAGGTCTCTGAGATAAAGGTAAAGAATGCTGGACATCATTGCAAATGGCCATGCCAGTCTCAATGACATAGGCAGTCTTTCATTTCATCCCCACCTCAGTGGAGCCTTCTGATAGAGTAGGTGCCTTCTGACACAGTAGGTGTTTTATTTGCAGTGTCTGCTCTCCTTTTCTTCCCCTTTTTCCTTATGAGGCACTGTCTCCTGGCCTTGAACTCACTGAGGATGACTGAGCTGCTGCCTCATCCTCTCACATTCTGGGACTGCACACAGACTCTCTTCACACAGCTTCGCAGTTCTTCTGTCACTGTCGTGAACCAGAACTTGCAGAGCCATGATTGTGATGTCCTCAGCACACTGAGGGTCCTTGGACTCCAGCTTTGGTTTTGAGTTTCATTTGGAGAAGTTTTGAATTTGTAATGGTTAGAATTTTGTGGTTTGTATTTTTTGCTTAGAGGTCATAGAAGAATAAAGAAAGATTTACTTCTTGTAGCTTTGGAATTATTTTGTAACTTGAAGGCAGTATAAGATTTGAGAGATTAGGGGTTGGAGATTTAGCTCAGTGGTAGAGCGCTTGCCTAGGAAGCGCAAGGCCCTGGGTTCGGTCCCCAGCTCCGAAAAAAAGAACCAAAAAAAAAAAAAAAAAAAAAGATTTGAGAGATTATTTGAGAGGATCTTCAAATATTTTCCACTATTTCATAAAATATTATTAACTACTTCCAAATATGCATTAAAATATAAAGTATCAATACAGTGGACAATTAAGTTGCTTACATAAAAGTGAACCAGTTGTTATCATCTATTTTTTTATTTGGCTCTGAGACTATTGGGATTCAGGAGTGGGCACACTGGGGTGCCCACCCACCATCTTTATCAGTGTGGTAGACATAGCAAAGTTCAGAGCCCAGGCTGGCCAGGGCTATGGACAGATACCTTGTTTGAGAAACGAAACAAAAAGCAAAAACAAACCAGAAAATTATTTGTCTGATTTTCTTTTGTTCAATACAGCTAAAATGTCTAAGTATTTTATTTTTCTATGTATAATAGAAAGGATAAAGTTAATGTGTTTTACAGTTATTAGAAAAATTAAAATAGAGGTCTAGAGAGACGGATCAGCAGTGCAGAGTGAGTGCTCTTGCAGAGAGCTGGAGTTCAGTCTTCAGTAACTCCAGGGCATCTGAAGTCTTCCTGTGCCCCTAGGACACCTGCCCTCGTGTGCATACCGCACAGGGTACACAGAGTTAAAAGGCAAAAGAAACCTTTTTAAAGATAAAAGAAAGACAAACGAAAATAAATGCAGAGGTAGTGTTTCGGCTCTGATGGTGACGATGGTGTAGTGGCCGTGCAGACTCTAAGGGCATGGGTGGTAGCAGCCTATGGGAACTTTTATTTGTAGAAACACACACCATTGAACAAGAAAGCTTTTATCACACAAGAAGAATCTTGGGACAAAACAAATTGTCTTACTTTGAAAAGATATATTACAGCATGAAAAATATTTCATACAACAGTATTTACATAGTGGTAAAACTTTTTATTTTGTTAATTTTTTAAAAAAAGATTATGTGTATTTAGGTATGTATATATGTGTGTGCATATATGCATGTATGTATGTATGTATGTATGTATTTGAGGCCTCCCGTGGAGCTGAAGTTATATGCTGTTGTAAGCTGCCTTGTGAGGTGATGAGAATAGCTGGAGTCCTCTGGAAGAGCAGCAGGCACTCAGAATCACTGAAATCTCTCTCCACATTTATAGTAAAATCTCTAATGAAATTTTCATTATCCTTTATATAGACCCCTGTATTTTATGCACAAAATGAGTGTACAAATGTAAAGATTGTATCGGTTCCATTTGTTAAATGGCAAGAGTTGTGTTTGCTAACACAGGGAAGGGTTAAAGTGAGAAAAACCATACTTGTCAGAGCTAATGGCCTCATTCCTTTTTAACACCTCTCCTCAGTGCACAGCCGTAATTGTGACTGACAGACACAATTGGGAATAGTTAGAAAAAATGGCAGCTCTGGACCAGTCGTCAGCGGGGTGAGCACTCAGGAAGTCCCAGCTCCGTGGTGACTCCGTGGTGACGGAGAAACGCTCATCTCTCATTTCCTTTCATGCCCAGTGCATTGAGATTAACTTTAAAGGAGCATGCGAGGTGGGTCAGAAGATTGTGTCTACAATTGAGTACTACCTGTGTGTGGAGGCCAGCTCAGCAGGCGTCCAGTCATCAGCTAACAAGCCTTGCCAGCCCCTTGACAACTGCCAGATATCCTGTTGCAAATTAAATATGAAACAGGGATGTACTTAGTCTCGCATTGAAAGGATTTCTTCAAATTCAGCTTCAAGTGCAGTTGTTGGTGCATGCATTTTTATTAACGCTGGCTTTGTGGAAAAGGGAGCGATAGCTGGCCTGTCTCTATGGCATTCTAGAAAATGCCGAGGGAAAGTGAGTGCCGTGCAGTCCTGTACCTTTCCATGTCTACGTGGCACATACAGTAACTCTCCTGGTAAACAACTCCCACAGGGTCGGTGGCCATGAAAGTGCGGCCTGTGGTGAACTTGCTGCAGCGTGGAAAGGTCAAGGTTCTCAGCCAGTGTTTCCCAGCGGGGTTCTCCTGACGCTTTTCTTTTTCAAGTTTGTTTTCTGTGCTTTCTGAGTAACAAGAAATAAGCATGGTGGATAAGGTTAGACCTTGAGGGATAGAAGGCTGGATTCTGGATCTGAGGAAATTTAACTGTAAAAACAGCATCCGTGTGCTCGACTGAAATGTCATGGACACATCTGAGGGTTTCTGCACACTAACCCTTTGTTCACTTATTTGATTTGTACTTACTTTTCCCCCCACTTAAAAATTCAATAGCACTTGCCCTCTTCACACACGGTGCTGGGAGACTTTCTTTTTTTTTTTTTTTTGGGGGGGACCAAATCCAGGGCCTTGTGCTTGCTAGGCAAGCGCTCTAGCGCTCTACCACTGAGCTAAATCACCAACCCCTGCTGGGAGACTTTCTTGACTCTAGGGCTGCAGTTGAAGTAAAATTCCGTCCTGCCTAGGAGGAGGGCTTGTACAGAAGGTGGCATGAGGGCCGTGCTCTACCACTGAGCTCGCCAGCCCTGTTCATTTTCTTTCTTTTCTCACCTTTCCTTGTCTTTTCTTTCTTTTTTTTTTTTTTTGAATGTATCTAAATGTGGGCACACAAATGCCAAGACACAAGACACACATATGTAGAGGTCAGAGCAGAGCCTCGGCTGTCTACTGACTTTCTTCCTGTTTGAGATCAGATCTTTTATCGTTCCCTGCTCAGAATGGTAGACAGGCCTCCATCCATCCCTGTCTGTGTCTCTCATCTTGCTGTAGGAGCGAGGAGATTAGATGCTCCTACCACATGCATCCAGCTTTCACACAGACTCAGGGATCCTGACTCAGCTCCTCACACGTGTATGGCAAGGCCTTTACCCACTGAGCCATCCGCACAGCTGCATTTGCTTTGAGATAGCTCTGACTTACTAACTCTAACTTGCTAACTTACCAAGGCTGGCCTTAACCTCACTCTATAGCTCAGGCAGGCCTGAAACTTATAACCTTCCTGCATAGTCTCCTGAGAAGCCAGGATTACTGACCCGTGCCACCAAGCCTAGCTCATTTATTCTTTGTAATAACCACAAAGTAAATGCCACCACGTCTGTGATAACAGTGCTAATTGTCAACTTCATGGTGTCTGGAATCACATTACCTAAGCAGTGGGCCTTTCCCATACACGGAAGGTTACCTTGCTTGTGTTCATTGATGTGGAAAGGGCCCTCTTAGTGGGAGGTGGGAACTGTTTCTTGGACTGAGAGATACAGAGGGAGAGAACTAAGCAAGGTGGGTGGGGGTGTCATCTTGATTGGACGAGATGTGGCCAGTTCTCCCAGGTGTCTGCCACTGTGACTGGCTGTGCCTTGAACTTTGAGCTAAAAAATCCCCTTGTACTCTTTAGTTTCTTTTGTCTTGAGTACTTATCACAGCAACTGTAGAAGAAACTATGAGAGTTTTATTTTATGGGTGAACCAAATGAGATGTGAGATAATAGCAACTTTTAAGATCAGACCTTAGTAACTGGGGGAAGTCTGAGGCTTGAATTGAGGCAGTTTAACTCTAAAGAACTCTTTCTCACTTACTGGCCATTTTTTGTAGTTAGAATCTTTCTATGAGCGATGTTCCAAGAATTAATTATATGAAATCGACCAGGGTTTGCAGGGATACGTAAGATCCACTGAGAGAACAGCTACGGGCTTTACTTCACGTGTGGAGCCCCCTCATGTGCTGATTGCACCCCTCTTGCTAGCTCAGGTCAGTCAGTCAGCAGTAACATTCAGTGCTTTCTGTCCTCAGTGATTCGTGTGCATTAAACGTGCACATCTTCTGGTTGCTCTTTCAGGGGTGAGGAGGCACTGGCTCACATTATTCTGTGCTGGTAGAAAACCCCTCCTGTCAGTTTGTGGAAGGCAAATCCACAGCACCCAGAAAGCTAAGTCTGGTGCTAACACACCAGCCCTGCTCTATATTTTGTAATATTTAGAGATAAAAGTTTAACTTTGAGGCTAAATTCTCAATTTCCCCAGACTGCTATATCAGTGATAGTGGGCTTCAGTGTCTTAGGGAACTTTGTCTGTGTTCATCCTGTGCTAGGCTGTGGTTTTTCCCTCACAAAGATAGGGTTATGGTTTGGAAGCTGGCTTCCCAGTGTGGGGTTAATGAGAAGTCCTTAGATCATTCAGGGCACTGCCCTCAGAAGGGATTAAGTTAGCTCTCCTGGGAATGTGAGTTCTTTTGAGGGAGTTGTTAGGAATGGGGCTGGCCACTGAATCCAACTATGGCTTCCTATTTCAAGATGTAATCTGTCTTCTGAGCTTGGTGTTCCACACTGTGGCCCACCACCCAGACAGGTGGGGCAGAAGAGGAAGCATGATTTTAAGGCCAGCCTGGGCTGCAAAGTGAGATGCTGTCTCAGAGCATAAAGATAAAATGGCTTCCTCCCTAGTGGGTCCCTGCTGTTGTGCTATTAGGACCTCAGCAGTGTTAGGATAGGGTCCCTAGCTTCCTCTTCGGCTGGGCCTTTGAGCATCTAGAATTGTGAACCAAGTGAGTCTCTTCTCAATTGTGAACAAGAGAGTCTTCTCTTTATAAAGTGGCTCTGCATCCGATACTTTGTAAAGCCTTTCTGCCCTGGACACTTTGTGGTCGGATCAAAGGAGAGGCCCTTAGTATTGTCTACTGGGCTCACGTTGTCCTTGTTCTCTTATTTTATGCATCAAGAAGTATTGCAAACACACAAAATATAAAAGTATTTTGTCCAGAAACAGAGAAATCTGCACTTCTGTGTTTATACATTCATGTTGGAGCAAACAGGAAAGAACAATCCTATAACAAGTAGACTCTATGGTCTGTTTACAATCAATGCTAAAGGGAAAGGTGACCATTATAAATGGGAAGTGAAAATGCTCGGCGGGCAAACAAGAGTTCACTAAAATTACATTGGAGGCTAGAAGGATAGCTCAGTGGTTAACAGGACTTGTTACTATTGCAGAGGACCTGGGTTCAGTTCCCAGCACTCATGGGGGAGGAGTCACAATCATTCATATCAATCAATAATCAATCACTAATTTCAGCAGATCAAATACCTTCCTCTGACCTCTAAGGGCACCAAGCATACATGTTGTGCACATTCATATATACATACATACATACATACATACATACATACATACATACATACATACACACACATGCATATATACAGGTAAAATACATACATATAAAATAAAAATAAATCAAAAATTTTTCAGTTATATAAAGGCATGGAATATTGTGAAAGGTTCATTAAGCATACATTTAAAAGAGTGATTATTGCTGGAGAGATGGCTCAGTGGTTAAGAGCACTGACTGCTCTTCCCGAGGTCCTAAGTTCAATTCCCAGCAACCACATGGTGGCTCACAACCATCTGTAATGGGATCTGATGCCCTCTTCTGGTGAGTCTGAAGACAGCTACAGTGTACTTTATTATATATTATAAAATAAAAAAATTAAAGAGTGATTAAAGGTATCTGGGGAAGAGACACCAAGTAGTAGGAAATCTAATTCAAGGCCCCCAAAGGGCACATGCCGAGGGTGTTAGGGGAAGTCCAAAGTGGGCGATAAGACTGGGACACTGGGAGGGGCATGTAGGAGAGAGGTCCAGAGGAAGTACAATATCTTCACTGGAGGCCAGGTGGATATTTGACTCCTCATTGAGAGAGATTGGAGCAGTTTACTATGTTTAACATTCCAAATACAAGAGCAAAGGGATGAGACTTGACTGGTTAGCTTCCCGTGTCTGTTTGTCTATCTGTCAGCTCGACAGGTAACTCCCAGTCAGTCCTCAGTATATGCTCACTCATTTCTTCTCTCTCTAGGCTCTTCCCAGGCCCATATTATTTCACCAGAGCTTTTTGTTGTGTTATGAGATAGGGCCTAATATAGCACAGCTTGGCCTCTAGCCTGCTGTGTAGCCAAAGCCAGCCTTCGAATGCCTGATCTTACTGTCGGTCTCCCAAGTTCTGGGACTGCAGGTATGTACGACATGCCTAGCTTCCACCATAAACGGTGACTCGAATAACACTAAAAGATAAGAGTGCGTTAGCAGAGGTTGGGGATTTAGCTCAGTGGTAGAGCGCTTGCCTAGGAAGCGCAAGGCCCTGGGTTTGGTCCCCAGCTCCGGAAAAAAAAGAACAAAAAAAAAAAAAAGAACAAAAAAAAAAAAAAAAAAAAAACCGAGTGCGTTAGCAATGGTGCAGTCATGTTGCCATTCTCTAAAGATCAATGCCTCACAGATGTCATCAGGTGACAGTTCTTTCTCAGAGGTGAACATGGACATATTGTGACTGTTTCAGTCAAACTCTTGGTATCTCTACTTTGTAATGAGTTTTTTCCCCACCCTTTCGTCTCTTTCCTATTTCTATCTTCATATTTGCTGCAGTGTCTGGATTGTTTGCCCTCCACAGGCCATCGCAGTCTGGCGTTCACTCACAGTGCCCTGACAGTGTGCTCACATGGTTTTCTGTATCCTGTACATTGATGGTAGTTCCAAAACCTTTGCATGCCACTTCAGTGGCTTAGTTGGGAGTGTGTGATCTCAGCAGACGTCCATCCAGTCATTAGGTCACTTCGGGTTGTAAATAATGACAACTCAAGCCTTTATTAGCTAATGTGCTCCTATGAAGAGAACTCCCCTCCATGTGCGCTGGGGACCTGGTAGTATTATGTTGGCAAAGCAGCTAACAAGTGGCTTCTCTGGTCAGTCATTGTTGCCGCTATAATAAAGTGACTCCTTGGCTTATTGCAGGTGGTCACCAACTAGTTGTGCCCATTTTTAAAATCATTCTGATCCATGGGTTTAAAGACATTTGATGGTCGTGATGGCACACACCTCAGGAGTCAGAGGGAGGCAGCTCTCTTGAGTTTGAGACTAACCTGGTCTACAGGGTGAGTTCCAAAACTGGGTCTGCATAGAGAAACCTTGTCTCAAGAAAGCAAAATATGAAAAAAGAGAAAGAAAAGAATTCGATGAGTGTCAGTCCAGCACAACTGTTACTGTCCACTGACTGTTTGGATTGTCTCGACTCAGGGACTAGTGGTCTGTAGGAGGCTCCCACTCTCTTACAAAGTCTCACTGGTTCACTGACAAGCACTGCCAAGATTTCAGGAAGTTTGTGGGCTGGTTGTGAAGCACAGTCCTCGTTAAAAGTCATGCAAACTGAAATAAGTTATACTAAAAGCAAGACACTCAAACCCCACCTCCTCTCAGTTCTTTTCTAGTTAAGCTTGCTGCACTGTGTAGAGAATGCCGCACAGCTGTCTGTGCTCAACGGTGCTCAACTGCACATCTTACAGCTGGGCTGAAGCTGGCCACAGTGGGACGCTTGCATCAGAGGAGGCAGCAAGCGTCTCCATCATGGCCTGGCTTATTCTTTTGCTGATTTCAAAAGTGATGGTGAAAATATTGAAAATGCATATTGGGCTCCCATGAGTCCTGTCTGTAGCTCTTTGACTGTAAGTCATGAGGGATATCCTTTTGGGATGCCGCAGCAAAAGGCCCCGTTCCTGTTACTGACATGCAGTGGGATTCTGACACTTGCCACCTTTGCTTCCACTTCAAGCAGAGGTCAGCAGAGTTCTGGGTTCTGTAGACTGAACTGTATTGGAGCCTAGCTGTGTCCATTTGCTTATGTATTGTCTGTGGCAGCCTTGGTGCTGCCTTGGCCAGGACTAGGTGGGACAGATAAGTGAGTATGTGACAAGCCTATGCTGTTTACCATCTGGACCACTGAGTAAACTTGCTCCTCTGGGTAAACCAATTCTGTGCTCACATTCATTCTTCACTTGCCAAGCTGAGTAGCTACTGAAACATAATGGTGGCAAATATCAGCAAAAGTGTTCTGTAACAATCACACATATAGCACTCATGACAACTATATTTTAAATTATGTTCTATGAATCCTTTATGCCATTAGAGCTTAAACATAGCAGGTGTGCATAGTGCCATGACCCAAAGCAATTGCTAAATGCTGACCAGCACACCCCTCTGTCTACTTGAACTGCCATCTAGTAAATGAATCAAGTAACTGATTCCATTGCCGGAATTACTTTCCCTCTGAATGGGGAGTTGGAAATTGAGTGAGCAGAGAGAGCCCTGAGTTTTAAAAGGAACATGTGATGTGTGTGAGACTCAGCAGGGATAGCTAGGAGTTCAAATTCTTGTCAACCAGTGAGTATTACAAATATTCATAGTTTGTATCTTTAAAGATTTTTAATTTAGTATGTCTGAGTGTCTTGCCTACTCATGTGTATGTGTACCACATACATGCCTGGTGCCTACAGAGGTTAGAAGAGGTTGTCAGAGTCCCTGGAATTAGAGTTAGGAATGGTTATGAGCCACCATATAGGTACTAGAAACCAAACCCAGGTCCTCTTCAAGAGCAGCAAGTGCTTTTAACCTATGAGACATCTCTCCATCCCCATAATTTGTATTTTAAATTTGCTATTGGTTTCTGTAAAACTGTGGCCCCTAAGCTGCCACAGTAGATAAGTAGAAGAAAACATTTGGCCCAGACCATTAGTTCTGTGTATCCATTGTTGTGCTGGACACAGAAAGACATACATGCTCGATTAATTCAGTTAATTTTTATTGAACTCTTAGGTCTGTAACACACCCTTGGTAGTAGTGATGGATTGTACTATTCCAACCTGAACCTGCTTGACATCTCGTATGTTAGTGAAGAGGACAGAGTTGAGCGTCTTGTGAATCAGATCTAGTCTCTAAATACTAGAAGAATGTTTCCTCGGCACAATAGCTGTGGACACATAGCACACTTCAGTTATTCTACATTTTCAATATTTCTTCTATAAGTTTCTTACAGTTTTCATAGTCAACATAAGAGTCTTTCTGTGTTTTGTAGGCTATCTATCTACCTTTCCATCTACTTGTCTATCTATTTATCCATCCATCTACTCATCTACCTATCCACCCACCTATCCATCAATCTCCATCCATCCACCCATCCATCCCATCCATGGATCCATCCATGCATCCATGCATCCATGCATCCATCCATCCATCCATCCATCCATCCATCCATCCATCCATGTACCTACCCATCCATCCATCCATCCACCCACCTATCCATCAATCTCCATCCATCCACCCATCCATCCATCCATCCACCCACCTATCCATCAATCTCCATCCATCCACCCATCCATCCATCCATCCATCCACCCACCTATCCATCAATCTCCATCCATCCATCTATCCATCCATCCATCCATCCATCCACCTACCCATCCATCCATCCATCCATCCATCCATCCATCCATCCATGCACCTACCCATCCATCCATCCATCCATCCATCCATCCATCCATCCATCCATTTATCCATCCATCTTAAGTTCCATGGCCAATTTCAAGTCTACAGTGGAATGCTGTTGACTGTAGAAGAGGTCAGAGACTTTCGCTGTCACAGGGTCCCCAGTGTACCATTGTTGGGGTGGGAGGGGCTGTAAGACTTGTGCAACAGTGTTGTTAGTGATAGAAGAGTCACAAGCTTGTGTGATTGACCTGTCCTAGCACACACACCCCTGGTGATCCTGAGGAAGGTTACTGTTTACTCAGTTTTTTAACAAAGTGATTTAGAATAAAAATAAAATGCTGTCCACCAAAGGACATGTGTTGTGAAGTGACAAGTCCTTCCAAGTCATGTACTCATCTCCTAGTTTTTAATAACATTTTTAGTTGGCACATATTCATCGTATATAGCACTCAGTTTCATAAGGACATTTCAGTCAAAGGTAATGTATACTTCTGAACCCTCCCTCCTCTAGCAGCATCACTTCTTCCTTGCCATTTATGCTGTGTGATTAGATTTTGAGGAATATCTAATCAGATGGTTCATAAGACTGTTCATAAGATCATAAGACTGAGGAACCATTTTGAGCTTCTCTGTCGCTGGAGGGAAGGTAGACAGTGGCCTGTATTTAAAATATTATGTTAACAACATTGTCATCCCCCACCCCCCACAAAAGGACCTGAGCACAGTATACTCCACAGTGTCCTGGAGTTCCCTCTGAGATGAACTTTAGTGGAATCTGTTCTTCTCTGTGTTGTAGTAGCAATTAGTGCAGGAAGCACCCTGTGTCGAGGAGATAGACTACTTGCTGGTCCCTAAAGTGAATGACGGGGAAGGGAGAGAGAGGCAGAACTCAAAACCAACCAACTTCATATCAGGATCTTCACCGCTGGTCACTCCTCTCCACTGCCCCGGGGCTGAGCTTGCCCCTTTACCCATTGGAGCTCTGCTCCCCGAGGTGGGAGTAGCAAGTTCTCTGGAACTGGAGGCGGACTTGGCCAGATGCCCGTGGGATCGCAATGGCTACTCCCAGAGTGGAAGGCTTGGTGCCGGCCAGTCTTTGGAACATTAAAGTGGACACTGGATAGTGTATTATGTGGAGGACTGTCACAAGACTCTACTCAGACCTGCTCTAGAGTTTTAAAAAGCATTTTGATTTTATGTTACCTGAATTCATCATCCTATTTGTAGTTATTTCATGAAAGGGCAATTGTATTTTGATCTGAGGGAAATCATGACTTTTCCTTTCACACGGGTATGAATATGTAAGCAGAGCTCTTGGCTTCCTCTGTGCTTGTGACTGTGACTATTTACCCAGTACACTAAGTGATGTTGTTAAGGTCAAGAGAGAAAGCGATAGGACCCTGAGCACTGGAGAGGCTGGGAGACCACTGCTCACTCTGCCTGGGAGCTGATTGCCAGCTCTGACACCCGCGGCTCCCAGCATTCCTTGGCTTGGGTTTTGTTTTTTGTTTTTTTCTACTGACCTTAGGGATTTCTTAGAAACCTTATGTCAGTTGAATTACTTGAGTGGGGAAGGTAAGATAGGAAGAGTGGAACTTGAGGTTTACAGGGTAGGCAGATTACAAACAGCATCAGATGTCTTCACTAGCAGATTGACTTGAGCTCTGCTTAATAACAGATTGGAATATGAAATCATTTTACTTTCTTATATACTAGGGTTAAAGAATGACACTTTTGAGATAGTGATTGACCCGGGTGTCAAGGGCTTTTCCTAAAGAATTTTGGTAGTAGCATCATCAAATCCTCATGTTTAGTACATATCTACTTATTTACAAGCTCTCAAAGAAATGGTGGCATTACCAGTGGCTTATAGCAGGCCGATGTCATGTAGACGTGTGTGCTTTCTATTTTTCTGTTTGGTAGTTGGTGTGTTGGGATAGTCTAGGGTCCGTAAAGTTTGTACCTGCTGGCACAGGGATTGCTTATTCTCCAACACACTTTGTTTTTCCCCAGCTCTCCTCCTCACTCATCAGCTAGAAGACTCTAGACCTTCTTTTTCTACTGAATGGGGGGAGGAAAGCCTAACCTCAACCCCTAAGTCACTGTTTCCTAGTGAGTGTTTCATAGATGAGAATTCGCCTCAGGGTATGTGAGTTTAACACATAAACTACAGTGATGTTAATTGTTTTTTTTTTAAATTTTTGTAATTTACATTTGTGGGAGAGGAGGTGACTGTGGAGGTCAGCGGGCAGCCTCCAGGAGTCTCCTCTTTCCTTCTGCCGTGTGGGTTTCGGGGATTGAACGCATGTTAGCAAGCTTGGTGGCAAGCACCTCTGTCCACCGAACCACCTTGTTGGCCCTGTTCTTTTCATATCTGTTTACTTCAACATCATTTTTTATCATGAGATCTACTGGTGCACTATAGAGATCTCTTTGTTGCGTTTTTGATTTTTGATCATCAGAGATAGTACATTTTATATATTTTAGTACAAACTGGGATATGAAATTTTGAGACAGTACCTTTGGCTTAATTTACCTGAGTCTGGTTTTCTTTGTACTACAGTGACGTAGAGAACCGAATGCCCTTGGAGTCTATCCCTTTGTTTTCTAGCGCAGTTAAAACAAGCCATTGTTGTTGGTATTATATAAAGAAAGAATTCTGGCCTCTCTCTTCTGTGTGTGCACCGTGGAGTGACCCAGAATGACCAGGCCCTTAGAACCCACCTGCTATAAGAAATGCAGCACCTCGAATGGGGTTTGGCTCAGTTGGTCCAATACTTGTTCGGCATGCACAGTGTTCTGCATTCGAGACCTAGCACATCACTGAAGCTGGTCACGTGGGCTTACCAGTAATCCAGCACTCAGACAGTGGACAGAGAGCATCAGAAATTCAAGGTCTTGGATTCAGGAGGAATTTTACTTCATGACCAGACTCCCCCCACCCAAATCACAAAAGTGTTGATGGAAGCCAAAAAATTAGTGTCTTGTAATTTGTTGTAATAAAGCTGTCTTTGGTGTTCTCAGAGAGCACTTAATCTCACAGGCATGGTGTCACTTCAAGTAGGTGTGGCACTCAGGACTGATGCTTGCTAGTATCAAGTCTACGTGGGAACTAAGTTTCTCTCGTACCGAATGCTTCCCTGTCACTCCCTGTATATTACTTCAGGAATGTCTGTGCAGTCCTCACAGCTACTCTGAGGTTTGATCCTCATCCTCATTGTAGGCAAAAACCAAAGCTAAACCCGCAGAGGTACAGGGAGTCACCTGACTGGCTAAGAGCGCACTTGGTTCTTAGAGTGGAGATCCATGTACAAAGCCAGGCTTGTGCAGCAGCCTGAGATTTTGTTTCTTAATTTTGCAGTGAGTAAGCGTAAGGCAACTGGGAGTGTACAGAGATTCTAAAAATCAGACCATCTCTCCTTGTTTGGTTTAGATGACCTGAGTGTTGGTTCAGAGGGCACCAAAGCCAGTTTGCTTGCTTTTTCATTTTCTTCAGGTTGCTCTTCACACACTGTCTTTCAGCTGGGCTTTTCTGGGATACCATACCAAGAATTGTAACCTACCCTCTGTACATGGAGACGTGCCCTTCATCGCTGCTCTATGGACTCTGGATTCCAGGAGAGCAGCACCACAGTGCAGAATCCGCTGACATGAGCTTTCTCTTCAGCTCATTCTAGGATGGGCTAGAATAATAGAGTAATGATGCCGTCTGCCTGTCTGTCCAGCACCCTTGCCTTCTAAAATCAGGGCTCAGCTGAAATCACTCACCGTTTTCTGGGCTGATCACATTTCTCTCATTCCTGGCTCCCTTTCTTTGCTTGTCATTGGTCAGATCCATTCTTCCTTCCTCCCTCTCCCTCTTCCTCTTCTCCCTTCCCCCTCCCCCCCCCTGTGTGTGTGTGTGTGTGTGTGTGTGTGTGTGTGTGTGTGTGTGTGTGTGTACATGAGTGTGGTGGGCACGGATCCCTGCAGAGCTAGAATTACAGGCAGTTGTGAGTCGCCTGCTGTTGATCAGAATTGAACTCAGGTCCTCTGCGGGAGCAGTGTGTGTTCTTTTGTGCTCTTAACCACTGAGCCATCTCTTCAGTCACCTGTCTTTGCTCTTGACAAAATAACTTTAAACTCTTTTCATTTGACAAGGAAATAGGAAGGAATTGGTTTGCTAACTGTACTGTATCCTATGTCCTGGTGAATGAGGACGGCACCTTATTCTGTTCATTTAGGTTTTTTGCTTGTTTTTTAACCTCTCTCAACCGGGGTGTACCCTGCCGGAAAGATTTACTTGGTACTGTCTTTCCTCTGTTGTTGACTGTTTCAGTCCTGCACTTATAACACAGTGCTTAATATATACAAAGTGTCTTTTGGGTAAGCTACCCTTCTCTTGAGAATTATTATTACGCTATAATAATTATTAAGCTAATTATTGTGCTTAGTGACATGGCATTGCTGTCTTTTTATATATATATGTTATTTATTTATCTTATCTTACGTGTGTGAATTTATTTATTTTATCTAACGTGTGTGAATGTTTCACCTGCATGTATGTATATATTCCACGGCTGTGCCTGTCATCCTCAGAGGGCAGAGAGGTCGTCCAGTGCCCTGGAACTAAGGCTGTTGAAGAGCCCCATGTTAGTGCTGGCAATGGAACCCAGGTCCTCTGCAGGGCTTCTAGCCTCCGAGCAGCTCTCCAGACCCAGCACTTGTCCTGCCCTGTCACCGTACAGTAGATAAATTAGTACAGTGACGCATGGCCACTACACACACTGAACTTTAGCATTTTCTGTAAAGCCGTGATCCTTGAAGCTTTAGATTGCTTTATTTAACCTATGCTATAATAATTTTTTTTTTAAAAAAAAGCATGAGTTTATTGTCTTCCAAAGTAATTGGTAATTCAGGAACAGGAGCAGAGCGGTCTAGCCTTCCCATTTCCGGCTCTGTGCTGATGGCTTAGGGGGTGCAGTGAATGCTCACAGTTGCCCTAAGAATTCTCAGTGGAAAGCACGCAGGCTTAATGTCTACCAGACGCTGTGTGCAGCTCGTTCGCTCACCAGGATTTGCAGGCTTAGCACTAGGTCACACTGAATTCCTCTGCATGACGTCATAGCTAGTTTTCAAAACTAGAGTTTTAGTCATTGGTATGATTAAAAAGTAAGAGGTACATAAAATCTAATGAAAAACAGGAAATGGGTAGCTGATCCAATTAGCATCGTTTTAAATACTTGCGAATATTTTGTTTAAACAGTGACTAACTCATTATTACATGAATTCTGAATTGTTAGTCAATAACTACTTAACCAATAGGATCACGTTCGTGGCCTGAGTCAGAAAGGACACTAAACTGAAAGGCTTCACTGCCACTTGGTTACGCTCAAGTATAGGTAATAGCGTCCTGGACAGGAACACTTGGGAGCTGGGGAGCAAAACGAAATCTATAAACCGAAGGGGCCCACGCTGAGTTGCTGTCAGTCATGATTCTGGAATTCTTTGAACTATGCATATTTATTAAGTCCTGGTTTAAGAAAATCTATGTTTAGTGAGCTTTATTTAGAAAGTTCTACTTTAGAACTGTTAGAATTGTTTACAGTAGCAAACATATAGAAGCCATATCATTCTCAAGATTTCTCCTTTTAGAAAGGATTTTTTTCTTTTGGTTGAAGACCCGGGTTTTACCTACCAGACAACGCCAGATTCAGTGTGTGTTTGTTAAGACAGGGTCTCTCTGGGTAGACCAAGCTGACCTCACACACACAGACACCCTCCTACCCTCCTGCCTTTGCCTCTGCTGGGATTATAGGCCTGTGCCACTATACCTGGTAGATTCAGAGTTTTAATTGGGCAGGGTCATACACACACACACACACACACACACACACAATCTGTCTTGAAAAAAGCTTAGGGCCAAGGCGAAAGTTCTCCTGTGGGTTACATTGCTCCCTCCCCGAGTCATAACCACTGCTGCCCTCCAAAAGTAAGTCAACACTTTGGGTTTAAAGCTTTGGTAAAGACATTTTTGTCTTTATGTGCTGTTTTATCATTAAAAATTCAGGTAAATGTGTGACCCTCCCTTCACATTGCTTACTGTGGAGGTCAGCAGAATGGTTGCAGTTTGAGCATTCTGACTAGCAGGTTCAGGTCCTTGGCGAGTAGGAAGCCTGTCAGCGTCTGTGTAGCTCAGCTGCAGGCCCGCAGCAGCAGCAGGGGCATTGCCATGTCTGTTCTGTGTCCCAGGCATCATCGTGGACTTAGGCTTCTTGCTGGGCCAGGATGATGCTGGCTCACTGTGCATGCTCCTGCTTGGCTCTAGAATTACCCACTTCTCAGGGCAGTCTTGGCTTTACCAAGCTTCTGTGGATAGGTGTCTGTGTGTGCTGGGGATTATTCCTTTCCTTCGCCACCTCATAGATACTGCAGGACTGCCTGTTAGCATCCACTCTTTCTGTAAGAAGTCGGGAGCCTCTGCAGTGCTGTGTCATGGGGTCTACGTGTTGATATTGTTTTGTAAGATAGATATTTTTCTTTTTCACTTAATTTCAAGACTTTATAGTTAATTTTCAGCAGTTTGTGGTTTCATCCTCTTATGCTTGAGAAACATACATTTTCTTCTCTCGTCTATCGTCTCTTTGTAAGACCTCAGTTAGGCATGTTAGAGCTCATTCTTTAAGATTTATTGTAACTATGTATATGTGTCTGTGTGGGTACATGTGCTTCAGATCTTCTGGGCCCGGAATCATGGATAGTTGTAAGGCTCATGACGTAGCTTCTAGAACCAAATCCAGGTCCTCTGTAAAAGCAGTACACACTCTTAACTGCTGAACCATCTCAGCAGCCTCAGGGTTAACTTTTGTGTTTTGCATTCTTTGAGACAGTGATCAGGAGCCTCTTTTGATCCTGAGTTAGATAACTCTGACTGCCTTTTCTTTGCTATATACGTCAGGCTCTATTAGCATTTCTTCCTATAGCTAATAAGTCCTACTTATGTTTCTGACATTGTTAGTCTTAGTCCGTAGAAGAGTTTCACCAGTGAGGGCTGATTTTGGTTCTGTTGGTTGATTGTGTCGGCAGGAAGTTCGTTTGGATAAACTCAGACTGGCAGCTGTGTGTCCCAGGCTAAGCAGCAGCTGAAGTCTGGTGGTTCCATGTGGCTGTGGGCGCTCCTCTTGTTTCTTCTGAGATGGGCTATCATTATGTACTCCAGACTGGCCTTTCGGCCATGGTTGTCAGATCTCAGCTCCTGAGCTCTGGGGTTGCAGGGGTGCTGTGCCTGTCACACCTGGTGCTTGCTTGGGACCCTGCTTTTTAAGTCCTGATTGATGTATGTCTGTGTGGCACAAATCCCATGTGTTTAAAGTCTATGTTTTGATAAATTTGAGATGCGTAAGTACTTCTGAAATCATTTTCCCAGACAAAATGAGAAAAGAGCCATTTCCCCAGGAGTTTCCTCTCCCTTTCTTTCCAGTTGTCTCCAGATAATATGGCCGGCCTTCATTGAAAACATCTCTTTTCCCCATTCACTTAGTTATACTGAAGCTCATCTTTGTCATTGCAAATGACTATACTCTGGTCTATTAGGGAGGAGCAATTTATTTATTATATATATGTAGCACAGTTTATTATACATATGCAGCACATATATATTATATAAATGCAGCACAGTTTATTATATATATGCAGCACAGTTTATTACATACACAGTTTATTATATATATGCAGCAGTTTATTATATATATATGCAGCACAGTTTATTTTATATATATATGCAGCACAGTTTATTATATATATGCAACACAAGTTTATTATATAGTAACACAGTATTTTATATATATACAGCACAGTTTATTATATATACACAACACAGTTGTTTATTTCCCCGTTCACCTGTTAATGGACATCTCAGTAGTTTCTTGTTTTACAGTTCTGATAAAGTTACAGTGAGCATTTATGCTTTCATTTATCTCACATAAATACCCAGGAAGGCGGAGAGATAAACTTTTTAATCTCTGATCTTGGGATCAGATATTGTCTATGAAGATGCAGAGAGTGGTGGCAGACCAGCCTTACCTTACAAGTAGGCTCGCTCGTTAGACTCTTCAGAGCTCTCGCCACGAGGCCTTTGTCTGCCCACGTCGGACTTTGGTCAGTCTCGTGACTTCTGCAGAAAAGGCTCAGGGAATTTAGGGGCTGCATAAAATCTATAGGTCAGTTTGGAGAAAATTTCTGTCCTGGCAGGGTTGATCCTTCCAATTAATGAGCATGATTCAGTTCTCACTTCCTAGTCTTATGTGATTTTCCTCAGCACTGTGCAGTAGTTTTCAGTGTGCCTCTTGTACATAATTTATTAACGTACCCATAAATATTCTATATTTAATGCTACATGACCTGTGTTTTATTTAATTATGTACTTAGCTTAAGAGCCATTTTAAGTTCAAAAAGCAAAATTGATCTGAACATACAGAAACGTTTGGCATGCCCACTGCGTCCTCACCCACAGTCGCTGCCCTGACAGGCTGAGGGTGTACCAGGGAGCGCACTGTTGCTATCGTTCCAGCTCTGCCCTGCTCTTGGGTTCACCCTTGCTCTTCAGTGTTTCCATTTTAATGGCATACAATAACACCATAATTGTTTAAGGTAGAGCTTGTAGTAGAGGCTAGCACACCCCACTCCTGGTTGGCCCTCTCCCTCTCCCCATCGATCTCCTTTGTAGAATTGGGTTGTCCGTCTCGTGCTCCACCCCGAGTCCACAGAGAGCAGCAGTGCAGGTCGTTGTTTACATCCCAGTGACTTAGCACAGGCCAGAGTCTGCCCTGAGATAAAAGGCCCCAAAGATGGGACACTCCTCAGTGCTGACCTCTTTTTTTAACCGCAACTGTCTTTCAAGTCTGCTTGCTCTTCCTTGCCTTCTAGAACCTTCAAATACTTGTTTTCATTGTTTTATCCAGAGTTCCTATTACCCAAGAAAGGCTTTCTCTGATATGCAGGTACACTTTGTAGGAGCTAGACTCTGACCCACAGGTTTTCAGACTTGTGTTTCAGAACCTTACTCTGGTCCTGGGACACCGATGGCCACTGCTTTTTTCCAAGCCTTTCCCCCTGGTATGTAACTGACCTTTTTGCTCTTTAAATGCTCCAAGGAGTTTGTTGTTTGTTTTCCCTTTCTGAGGTCATCGGAACATCTCCGTATTAGTCTCTCTGAGCTGCATTTTGTGGCTCAGTGTCCTTTAGGAATAGGCAGTTCATATTGTACGGATCGACTGCTCTTAGTCTGCCTTACTGTGGGCTCCTGCTCTCCACCATGCTGGGACTATTTCGCTTTTCTTCACTGTTTGTCATCTCGTGTCATCTCATGATTCTGTGAGGCTTAGACTTTTGCTTCTTTTTACCTTCTGTACTGCAGACATTACCTTCATGGGCTGCTATGTCGCTTTCTAATTCAGTCTTTGTTGCCAAAGTATCTGTTTTGTTAATTTTTTTAGATTTATTTACTCTATGTGTATGAGTGTTTTGCTTGTATATATGCATGTATATGTGCCATGTGTATGACTGGTGCCCAGGGAGGTCACAGGAGGATCTCAGAACCCATGGAACTTAAGTTAGGGATGGTTAAACCACCGTGTGGATGCTAGAAACAGAACAAGTGCTTTTAACCTCTGAGCCAGCTCTCCAGCCCCTCTATGTAGATTTTTTTTTAAAAAAAAATATCACTTTGTGCATGTTTAAATTTAGAGATTTCGGGTGCGTATCCTTTAAAAAGTGTAGATAATTAAGAGGTAGAAAAAGTGGCTTGGAATATTATACAAATAATAGTATAATAGTGAAAATATACACAAGCGTGCATATGCATGTTCTCTCTCTCCCCTGCCCCCTCTCTCTCTCCTTTGTGGACAGAAACATTCATGAACTTCTCCTCTGGGGAGGGAACAGTAGAATTCGGATCCCACAATCGCCTTGCTCCTTGCCTTTTGTAGTCCACCATGCCTTTAAGTGGGAAAATCTCACCACTTGTTTAAGTTCTGATCATTTGGAAGAAAGTATAGCCTTGTAAAAAATTAATTTCTGATCCTCAGGATATGGGTGTATTCTATTTACTTTTATCTCTATTACAATTCTCTGGCACTTTCAGAATCATTCTTTGTTTCTTCTGTTTTTCCTCCCAGTGACAATGTAGAATATAATTTCTTTACTTGTGCATAGCAGTCTAATGAAGGATGCTTTTAGTAGTTCATTATAAAATAAGAGATTAGATATAAGTTTTATTTTTCTCTTGGTTCCCCTTATAGAATTGAAAACATTACAGTTAGTAAGGTATGAAGACCTGTTGTTGAGAAGTCGAGTGGTAACTCTTAACCTAACTCTTGAAAATTTTCAGTCCTCAATAGGCCAGGAGCTGTTGAGCCTGACGTCTTTCCGTCTGTCTGTCTGTCTCCTTCCTTCCCCCAGCTGTCAAAGCCCTTGTCCTAAGACTTGAAACTCTGCCTGATAGTTCCCGCTGCGGCCACTTTGTGCTTCAGAATGCACTCAAGGCTTTGCCGGTCTTGAAATCAGGTTCATCTCAACTGAGTTTAAGATCAAGTTTCAGCAGCAGCAGATTTTAGGTCCTTCTGATAGAATTAACCTATTTATTATAGGTAAGTAAAAGCCACAGAAAGTCTTCTGTAGTCTAGTCAGCTCGTAGTCAATAGTAATAATTGAAATCAATGTTTAATGTGATAGTTCAGAAACACTGGTTTGGTTTTGGTTGGTTGGTTGGTTGGTTGGTTGGTGTTTTGTTTTGTTTTTCTGTGACAGGGTTTCTCCCTGTAGCCCTGACTGTCCTGCAATTCACTCTGTAGACAAGGGTTGCCTGGAACCCAGAGATCTTCCTGCCTCTGCCTCCTGCGTGCTCTGCCACCACTGCCTGGCCATAAGCAGTATTTCTTAATGTCCTATCTTACAGTGTGAGGTTCAAAGCTCTGATCCCGTGTCACTTAGAGGCTTGTATTGTGATTTCTTAGAAACATCTGAGTTTTTGTTCCAGCTAAGAACTCCATGGTTCTTTTGTTACTGATAGCTGTTGTCTGTGCATCACCAACTGTGGCTAAGAACAAGGATGTTCTTGTTGAACTGTTTTCTGTGTTAAAGAAATATTGCTAGTTACACGAGATAAATAAAGTCATGTATTGTCTCTGCCTGTGAGTTGGTGTCAGTGACTTGTGAGGAGAGCTGTTGTTAAGGAGTTGGGTGGCCATTTTCTATGGCATGCCAAGAAAAATATTCATACACTTAGTTGGAGATCCTAGTTTATTTATCTATCTGAATTTTTTACTAAGAAATGTTGAATTATCCAAGTATTTCTAATATTTATCACTTAAACATGATTTGTCTTTAACTAGATTTATAGTTGGAAACGTTTTTAATTCAGTTGTTTTAAAATTACAAATTTCATCAGAAGGCTTTTCATATGTCAGGTTAAATATTGGTTTAAGTTTAAAGTGACACAAGTTGAATTTCATCATTTACATTAAAGGCAGCACACTTTCCATAATTAGAGTTTGTTCTTCCTGGCTTTTTCCCCACTGTAAAAATGTAATACTTTATGCCGGCAGGGTTCTATAACTGCCAGTAGAGGGCACTGTTGTAACACAAGAGAAATGTTTTGCTTCCCTAACTCCTTGTCTGCCTTTGCAATTTGCAGTGTTTTTAAAAGCAATATTCTCTATGTAATTAAAATCAGTTCCCTGTATAATTAGCAGTCGAGCTGCATTCTTTGTGGCAGAGTTTGTTTGTGAATGGCATTATTTTTTTAAGTCTGTGTTCATCTATAGCCATGTGCCTAAACTGTCCCCTATTAAACTATAGGGAGTTGTGTTGCTTTTATCTACACTAAGCATTGCTGGAGATGGAAATGTATAAAAATTACAGTAGGTTTCATTTAGGTCCTATGAGCTAATTATCCAGTAGGGAACGTTTAAAAATGTTGGTCCCAGCGGAGTTAGTATGCCGTGGTCATGATAGGTGTGTTTGGTGCCCCTCATGGTAAAGAGGACCACTAGTGTTCTCCTGGTGAAAGCCACTGATCAACCTAGCAAATTTGCTGATAACTTTCCTTTCATGCTTCCTTAAAATCATATGCCACTGATAGAGTTATCAAACTACTGAAAGTGATGTGGAAAGATGGCTCAGGCTGCCTCTCTTGCTTAAAGCTCATAAATGTCATACAGAGCAACTAACTGTGCACTCGTGGCCTGGCCACTGCTGACTGCTGGAGGGCAGTGAGACGAGAGCACGTCCCAGCCTGGAGTTCAAGTGTCAGGACACACTTCATAGTTTTATGGTTTGCCTCCCCAAGTAGTCTAAAATCAAAGAAAATGATTTCAACTCCAAATTATAAAGTCTTTTGATTTTTGGAACTGAAACTTTATGACTAATATTTTGAAATTATTTCATTGTGTGCTTTAAAATGTGCAAGAGAAAATTTAGTTGGGAATCAGAAGTCTTAGTGTTTAACTCTTTTCCTGAGTAGCCATGTAAAATGAAGGAGTCAGCATTTCCTCGGGAGTTTTATTTAACTTCACGAAGTACTCAGTTAAAAGGCCAGTGGTGACACAGTAGCTCTGTCTGGAGACAGGCTCCTAGAAGTGAGAGTGGGTTTATGTTAGCTCCCTCTGCGCGTGCAGGCTTTTGAAGCAGAGTGGGCCAGTCCACTTTGATATAGCGCTTTACTTTGATTTAAAAAAAAAAAAAATGTGGCGTTAACGTTTGAGAGGAGAGCGAGACTGTTTAAGGACACTGTCATAACTTAAAGGAAAACACTTGGAAATATCTTTTAGACATCAGTCTCTGGAGGTGTAGTTTTGGAATATTTGAGTTTAATTAAAGTGAAAGCTGAAAATGTGAGGGTAAGTTGAAGAAGAATTCTGCTGTTTTTCGAGGAGTTTCTTTGGTGTTATAGCTGTCCCCAAAGTAAGACAGTTTCTTCCCTGTTGGTCTCCTGCTCCTTTGTGCTTCATGGAACTTCTTGAGACAGAGGCTTTGCTGTTTCTTGTTTAATATATATTAAATAGAGTAGAAAAAAATAACTGAGTCTTGTTTATCTGGAGGCATAAAACTGTTGCTTTCCTATTTGTTAGGACCTAAGAGGGAAGGAATAAAGCAAATTTTCCTTTTGTTGGAGTGTTTGTATTGAGTCTGGGACTTGCCTGTATTGTCTTGTAATGGTTATCGCTGCCTTTTCTCCCACAGAGGCTATCAGAGGTTTTAGTCTGGGCTGTTTGTATTCAGCAAGGTCAAGATAAGTTTTATCTCCACAGATAAGTCAAGTGCTTTAGGATCGATAGGCAATAGTAAAATTCACTGAAAATATTATTGCCAAGTTCTTACTGATTTTTTAAAGCTGTAAGCTGGTCGTGTGGAATATACCCATAGTGTTTTTATTTATTTGAATGGCACTGAGAGAGCATCATTAATTTTTGCAGGCTTTTTAAAGAGACAGGAACCGATTAAAATAGCATTTTGGAAACCATGAGTTGCTCCAGATTTAGACTTATACTGATGAAGTCTGAGAGGCTGCTTGTTTTTCTTTTTAAAGAAAATGGCAAAAGAATAAATATTATAGAAGGCATTTATAAATTAAAAACATAACTTGAGTTTCCTTGTTAAAATAATCATTTTTGACTTTGTATAGATAGACATCTTACCCAGAGGCCTTGCCGCAGATTTTAATTTCTTTAGCTAAGGAACTGTGCTGGGTAAAGAGACCCTTATGAGGAGCTGTGTTCAGCACTCTGTACAAGCCGCTACCAGAGTGTGTGACGGCGAAGACAGAAAGAGCTCAGATACGTTCACTAGTTCGTTTTCCACTCAGAGGAACACCTTTTTGATACGTTAAAGAGTTTTGACTCTGTTTGTTTCAATTTTCTGAGGTAAGATGACCATCAACCTAAGACCTAGAATGTACCTAGAATTTCTTTTCTTTCTTGGTAGCGATTCTGCCAGACGGCTCCCAGGCAGGAACTGCATTAGAGCCACACTCTAGAGAAGTTACACGAGACCAGGTCGGTGGGTTTTCTTCCAGTGCTAGGGAAAAACATCACTTCTAAACTTTACAGCCTTAGGAGTCCGTATTTTGTTATGACTGTATGAGTTTATGCTTCTTAATATCTAAAAATGTATGCTGCTCCCTCGTGCTCATTTAGAGATCAGTTGGTAGCTTTTCCTTGCTTTAAGGGGACTTTTCTTATGTTAGTGGGTAATTGAGGTAAGGAGACTGAGCCCAGCCTCGGTGTTGATTTCAGGTGTTTTTACTCCTACTCGGGAAAGCATGCCTGCCTCACTGCCCTAGAACTGTGCCTCGTGTGTTCTTTACTCCCCCTTCTCTCTCAGTCCTTAATACATGTGTTAGACCATTTCAGTAAAAGTTATATAAATACCTGACACCCTTCTAGAAACTGTTAGCATTTCCTTTAAAAGTTCCAGCACAAGATGATCCTTGGGTCCTATGCTTTCTAATTCTGATATTGTGGGTGCCACAGCCACCAGTTTAGTGATCATTTTTCTGGCTAAGCAATGAGAATGTTTCCTATACACACACACACACACACACACACACACACACACACACACACACACACACACACACACACACAGAAAGATGTATCTTACTTCTGGATCCTCTGGATTGTGGTGTGAGAAAGAGAAAGCCCAAAGGCTGCGGTGGACTGCCTGAGCTGAGGGCCACAGCTCTAGAGCGCTGGCGGGCATGAAGGGCGCTGTGGCCTCTAGCTGGAAAGTTACATGAAAGAGAGGTTGACGTCTCTTTTCAAAGTTATCTTTGTGTGGCGGACCTAATGTACCATTAAGAGTTAGAGCTTTAAAAACAGAACAATGGTCCTTTTAAAATATATTTAGTGTAGTGAATTTATCCCCCAAACTCTCCGGTGTCTCATTACTCAAAAAAAGAAAAGAAAGAGGGGAAACTGTCCAGCCAGCAAAGAAGTGCATTGGGAAAATGGTCACTCTCTTTGAGGACATTTTAATTCAACTTTAATCAAGAGGGCAATAAAAGAGGGAAAATTTTAAAGCTTGGTGTTTTCTTATAGGGTTGGTTTTACTGATACAAAATAGGCTGCAAACAGCAGTCAGGAGCTCACACTGCTGCGGGATGTGAGTTTGTAGTTGTGACATGAGTGTGTTTTTCATGCCTAGTGTTGGCTTTGCCGTCTCTGTAGAGTCAAGGAACATACCTACTGACCAGAAGCAGACATTTCACATGTGGTAAATAGCTTGGAGCACTCTTTATATTTTCCTTTTCTTTGTTCCTAAGTAATTATTAAGTAAAAATTTTAATAAGAGAAAGATGAGCGCACTGTTTAAGGTTAATTTTCTAAAACAGTCTAAAGTGTATTTTAGAATTTTAAGATAATAATTGTTTCCTGAAAACAACACTTTAGCTCCGTGTTTGGGGAACGCTTGTATTTTAAACTGTGAACCTGGTTTTCTCTAAGCTGAAGTAGAGAATTTTATATAAAGCTACTTGGGGCAAGGAAGTCTAGGTGTGGCTGCTTTAAGTGTGCACTCTCTCTAGACATTTCCTGTTGGTTTCATCAGTGGACGACTTACTGTTGAAAGAGCAGCTACTGAATTGTTACTTTAGGAAAGATTGCTGATACATACTGTTCAGGGGACAACAGAAAAGGACAGCATAGAAATCTGTGTGGTAGCTGTGCACAGTCATGAATGTAAATTGTTATGTCATGTCGTGTATAATCTGTGAATTTGGACATCGACACACATTTTCAAAAGTTGGGAAAGTTCCTTGGTTTAATTATTGTTATCACTGGAAAGATGTCAAGATCATCATTTCTACTTTGACTCTGCCTTAAGTGCTTTTTCCACCTCAGAAAACTATTCTCCCTTCCTCAGATAAGTCGCCTGCGCACTGGGAAGCGTGCTTCTCCCTGTAGAACTCTGGAAATAGGACAGTACCAGCCTGCCGCTTGGACCTTGATCTGCCTCCTTTATCCTCAGCAATCTAAATAACTCTGTCATCCTGGCTTGGGGGCTCTTCGGAGTTTCCCTCCCCGAGCTGCTCACCTTGCTGTCTGCACTCGTTTTCAGTGGCGATCCCACACCTGACTTTTTTATTTTTGCTGTTACTGCCCTTCCTTTCTCGGGTTGTCAACTCTTCCTTCATAATGTGGCTATTGCTCCTGTCACATCACTGCATGTTTAGGTGAAAGCCTCAGAATATGTGAGATGGTGGCAGTGTGTGAGTCCTTAGAGATGACTAATCCTGATTTAATGTTTCTGAAGATTGACTGATTGTGTAGATTTGAGACGGATCTTGGACCTGATGGGCATTGAGGTGGAATACTTAGAGGCTTTGCCATTCCTTTCAGAGTTGACTGTGTTTGTAATTATTAGTTAATTTCTCAGTGTTAAAAATCCCAAGTCAAATTGCAGACAATAATTGTCTGCAAAGGTTAAAGAAAATATAGTTATAATTGATTGCTCAATTCTTGAAGGCACAAAGGGGGAAACACAATATTATGGTACCTGTTTGTTTCTAAAACCTTGGACCATGAACAAAACACGGTACCATCTATAGTAGCGTTGGGGGTACTATTTTCATACACTAGGCAAATACTGCCTTTCTGGTGGGCCACAGTCAAGTGCAGGAGTGTTGGGGCTGAGATGGACGCCTTTGAGGAAGGGACTTGACCAAGAGCTACAAGCTGGTTTGAGACAGAAATAGAGAGTGTAGCCTTTACTCACACGACACATGTTCCTCCTCCGGACTCTCTTGTGCTATTTTAAGAGTGGCTGGCTGAGGGGGCTGGCTGATGGAAGTTTAGCTCCGTCTCCTTGTGTCATGGTTCCCTTGTGATAGACTCACTTACTTTAAAATCATTATTTTTCCAGAGTACATTTGAGTGCGTACTACATGCCACCAGTGTGCATAATGAGAAGCCACAGGTGCTGAGCCTCTGACCTCATGTGCAAGGCATGCTAAATACAACTTCAGCGGGCATGCATGGCTTGAACGAGGATTTCAGAACTTTTCCTGACAGAGGTGACACTTGAGTAAGGTTCCCTGGCTCTTAGCACTTTAGAGACTGAGGCAGAGTTGTGACTTGAAGGCCAGCCTGAACTACTCAATGGCAGGACCCACTCAAAAAATATTTTTTTAGTTATTTTTGGGAGCCTTTTAAAAGAGTAATATATAAAATTTCAGATATAAAAGCTGATTAAAATACCTATCAATAATATAATAAAGGCTGTGAAATGTTATATAACACTAAAAAGGCTCTTTAGGAGCACAGAGTATAGAAAAATCTCTCCGATGTCAGTTCAGTGATAGAATTTAGGTTCAGGCAGCCCCTGTGCTTGTGGCAGAGTAATGATCAGTCAGACCAGTGATCAGTCAGACCAGTGATCAGTCAGAACATGGTTGGTTGGGAACAGTTTTCTGTCTTCATCTGAGTATGTCCAACTTGTTAAGAGCCACAATTGTAAATGGATGTGCCTTGTGTGTATTTTTTCTTACTGTTCTTGGTGGTGGTGGTTTGTTTTTGTTTGGTTGGGTTTTTTGTTTTGTTCTTTGGGGGGTTTTGTTTTGTTTTTGAGAGTGGGTCTCTCTTTGGCCTTGGGTGTTCTGGAACTCACGTTGTATACCAGGCAGGTCTAGAAATTAGAGAGATCCACATGTCCCCTGCTTCCACCCTCCAATGCTGGGACCAAGGCATATACCAAGTGCGAGGCCCTATTTATTATATTTGACAAAAAGTTTTCAATCCTATCTGTAGTCCGAAGGTCGTAGCTTATGGGTAACCCTTTCTTAATAGACTATAATTGATCTTACTGATTTATCCTTGTAAGATATTTGGGTTACTTCAAATGATATACTGAAGTTTTTCTGATTTGAAAAGCATAAAAATACATAATATGTGTAACTCACCTGGCGTGGTGTTTATTCCTTTAAGCTTACCATTCAGGAAGGAGGGCAGGCAGACCCATGAGCTGTTCAATGTGTTCTCATTTGGAGCTTTGTTTTGGCTTCTGTATTTTGTTAGAGAAAAGGCTTTGCTAATGTAACCCATAGTGAGTAATGGCACGTGTTTATTTTCTCTCTGTGGCTTTGTTTGTTTGCTTGATGAGAATAAACCTTTGATATAATGGCATCTTTACCAATATGAGGACAACAAATTTATAGAGACGTAGTATGAGAATGCAGACTCGGGGTAATTCTCTGTCCTTTAGACACAGCTGTTTACCTTTCAGCCTTTGGTTGTGGCCTTTTGAGTGTTGATTGGTTTAGGGGCCCTCTGTATAAGTCCGAGTTGTAAGCAGCGTGCGTTGTTGAGGTGGTAGTATATGTATGAAATGCATACTTAGACAACGACTTCATGAAATTCATAGGCAAATGGATGGAACTAGAAAATATCATCCTGAGTGAGGTAACCCAACCACAAAAAACACACACATGGTATGCACTCACTGATAAGTGAATATTAGCCCAAAAGCTTGGAATAGCCAAGATGCTATTCACAGACCACATGAACATCAAGAAGGACAACCAGAGTGTGGAAGCTTCAGTCCTTCTTAAAAAGGGGAACAAAAATATCCACAGGAGGGATACGGAGACAAGGTGTGCATCAGAGACTGAAGGAATGGCCAACCAGAGACTGCCCCACCCGGGGATCCAGCCCATATACAGCCACCAAACCTAGACAATATTGCTGATGCCAAGAAGTGCATGCTGACAGGAGCCTGATATAGCTGTCTCCTGAGAGGCTCTGCCAGAGCCTGACAAATACAGAGGTGAATGCTCGCAACCAACCATTGAACTGAGAATGGGGTCCCCACTGAAAGAATCAGAGGAAGGACTGAAGGAGCTGAAGGGGTTTGCAACCCCATAAGAACAACAACCAACCAGAGCTCCCAGAGACTAAACCACCATCCAAAGAGTACACATAGAGGGACCCATGGCTGCAGCTGCATATGTGGCAGAGGATGGCCTTGTTGGTCACCAATGGAAGGAGAAGCCCTTGGTTCTTGGCAAGGCTGGATGCCCCACTGTAGAGGAATATCAGGGCAGGGAGGTGAAAAGAGATGGGTGGGGGAACACCCTCATAGAAGCAGGGGAAGGGGGGATAAGATAGGGGGGTTATGGATGGAAAACTGGGAAAGGGGATAACATTTGAAATGTAAGTAAAAAAAAACAATAAAAAAATAATATCCAAGAAAAAGTTCTCTGTTGTCCTAGATTTGGGGTAAATCATCCTAGTACCAAGAAGCTCTCGCTCAGCCTTCTGGGTGAGGAGGGAATGGTGACTCACTAAAAGTGGCCTTCATTGCCCACACTGTTGCTACCTGAAGCCAGGTGTTTTCTAATGACTGTGATCACCTTATGCATTTCAGCAGTAGAGGTTAGGGTCTGGAGTGCAGCAGTGAACATGAGCAATCAACGCCATACAGGGCTCCTTCCTGTCCAGCACCCTAGGACTCACTAGCAGTGCTCCAAGCCAACAGACATTGACCAGGGGGTTTTACACCATCCTCACTCTCTCCAGTTGTGTATTGGTGTCATCTTGTTGCCATTGGTCCTGTAAGACCAGACCTTCATACATGTACTCATGCTCACAGTTACTTCTCTGCAAAGCAGCAGTGCCTTCCTATGCCTTGAGGTCCCCAGTGCGTGCATTTCCCAAACACCTTCTGTTCTGACCACCCAGGTCAGCAGAATCAAGTCCCTGCTGCTCATGTGCTGCTCGTGGTCTAATTTGACAAACATTAGTTTTGAGACTGTACCATTTAAACTACGTAAGTATTAAAGATTAACATTCCTCATTTTCTGCAAATCCATTACATCACTGATTGAGGAGCAATGAGATCACTTAGGAAGTATTCACTTTACCAAATACTTTCCTAAAAAGTGATCTTTATTAATTAATTACTATTATTAATTAACTTTTCCCTACCACCTGACTTGATAGACTTAAGTGTCTTCAAGAGCTGTCTGTAATACATATCAAAAACTGCATAATGCTCTTTAAAAGATATGTGCTGTAAAATAGTGAGATCTAACTAAATTAGCAAAGACCTAAGCAATGTAGACATTTATCTCTCAAATATACAAAATAGACAGCAAGTTTCAACACAAAATTTAACCATAAAGTGTGAGCTTGATAATTGGTTTTTTAGTATCAAATAGGTATTTGTATATGTTTTCAAACAGAGAGAATAAGACATCTTTGGTTTCCGGAGGCCCCTCAACATCAGATATATTCACATCTGTACATTTAAACCGTGATAATCATTGTAAGGGATCATTGGTGTCATGTTGGCAGAGTGATGGGATGACAGAGTGACAGTATTGCATTGCTGACCTTGAGCTTCACACAGGCACGGCCGTCTTTGCTGTCCACCACCTGAAATCCAGTTCACCTGTGTGACTTGGAATAAAGCTCCCTTCCTTCTCTGTATTCCACTTGACCCATAAAAACAGAAGCAGAGCTACATATCACAGCTCTTAGGCAGGGCTGTTAGAGACTGTTTAAATCAGATGCTGGTCTTCCTTCCTTCCTTCCTTCCTTCCTTCCTTCCTTCCTTCCTTCCTTCCTTCCTTCCATCCATCCTTCCTTCCTTCCTTCCTTCTTTCCTTCTTTCTTTCCTTCCTTCTTTTTTTCTTTCCTTCTTTCCTCCCTCCCTCCCCCCCCCTCTTTTTAAAATCAAGTTCTTGTTTCGCTTTTTGTCATTGAGATCCATTCCATAGAGGGATGTTTGAGACTATGTAACTTTGTTTCTCCTTGGACCTAAGTGTATATGTAGTGGGTGGATGCACACACCCGGGTTTGTAGGACAGGGCAACCTCAGCTGTTGCTCCTCAGACATCCTTGTAGCTTTTGTGTGAGCCTCATTGGCCTGGAACTTTGTTAGTCCACACTGGTTGGCCAGCAAGCTCTAGGGACCCATCTGTCTTTGCCTCCCTCCCATCTCAACACAATAGGTATTATAGGTAAACATTACCACATCTGGCTTTTCTTATGGGTTTTGGGGATCAAACCCTGATGCTCACATCTATGAGACATTACCTACTGAGTGCTTCCCCATCCCTCTCAGGTTGTTAAAGTTATCTTTTATTTACCTGATGTAATTGTTATCTCTGAGGCTTACTACCTCAGTCCACTCACCTAGGCCTAGTCCTGGAAGCTCCTAGCCTCTGTACAGTGTTATCTAGGTCTAGAATGTTTTCAGCCTCTGAGACTTACTGCTGAATATGCTCACTCTTTCTAGTTCTTTCAGAACTCTTGCTGGCTGGTCAACTCAGCTGTTCTGGTTCAAACTCCTCTTCAAGATGACTGATTTAATCTGCCCCCCACCCCCTCGGCCTCTCCTGAGTTGCTCTGCTTAGCCTCAAACTAACTTTAGCAGTATATTCTAATCTTCGGACTCCTTGTCATTCTCTGGCTTACTCTCTCTTCAGCTTGTCTCTAACGCTCTTCTGGTAAAACTGCCTCTCTTTCCCCCAAGCACTTTCTCTGTCTCTCTGCCCTGCTCCCTTAAGTTGCCTCCTTTTCCTCTCGTCTCCTGAGAGTTGGGCAGGTCCTATTCTGTCACATTGTTCTGATTCATCACTTTGTCTGCTACTTGGTTTGACATCACTTTCAACCCCCGTGCTTCCTTCTACAAACTAATTTTACCTTCATTGTTTGAGATTAGAGGTGTGCCCTAAGGACATGTCTGTATTCCAGCCAGAGGGATTGAAGGTGTGTGCTAAGACTGAGCCGCACCACAACAGGAAACAGCTTTTTCCAGTAAACAACACAATCTTAGGGCTCACAGTGTGATCAAATATCCTGCAACATTACCCCTTTTTTGTCTAAAGTAGAATTGTACACAATTGTGCGTGCGTGCGTGCGTGCGTGCGTGCGTGCGTGCGTGCGTGCGTGCGTGCGTGTGTGTGTGTGTGTGTGTGTGTGGAAAGCCTGGTAGCTCAGAGAGACAGAGAAAGCACCCAGCTGACCTTCCTACTCCACCAACATCCCAGAAGGAGACAGCTCCTTCTCCTTCTCCACACTGTCTTAAATACCCTTCAACTCAAAGACCCTCCTTTCTTATTCCTGGGTTTTCTTATGTTCACTCCTGCCCGATGGTTGCTTGCTCCAACTCTACCTATCACTGACTTAGCTCTTGTTTATAGAAAGCTCTTAGGTTAAGGGCATGTGCTAGGGCTGAGCTGCACCACAACAGGAAGCAGTTTTTCAGTAAATAACACAATCTTGGGACTCACAGTATGATCAAATATTCCGTACCAGTTATTATTAATGGTTGCTGGATAATTGGCATAGTGCCCCTTAAAAAAACAAAACAAAACAAAACAAAACAACCCAAAAACTTACCCAGACCTGGCTCGTGCCCTCTATAAATAAGATATGTCACCAACAGGCTGAAAGAGTTCTAATTCCATCCCTCCTTCTATATGTCTGGGTGTCATGATATTGCAGTGGAAATTTCTTGTGTTGCTTGGGTGTGCTCTAAGTATCCCAAGGATACATGTAATTAAAATCTGGTCCACTGGTGGGTGCTGTTGTGAAGTGGTATACTCTTTGGGCCTAGTGAGAGGTTCTTAGGTCACTGGGGTGTGAGGTAGTTCATGAAGGTATGAGCTCTTTAATTCACGCTAAAGGATTGTTACCAACCACAACAAACAAACAGACAAACAAACAAAACAAGTTTGGTTCTGCTGGATCTCTCGTTCTGCTTCTGGTTACGATAACTTAACTCCTATCGACTTCCATGAGGTAGCCTCACCCCCAACCTCACTTAGAGGTCAAACCACTCAACTCCTACCCACTGTGACTGACTTTGTCCTGCCAAACCTGCTACCCAAATACACTTTTCTTTATAACTTTGCTGCTCAGGTATATAGTTACAGTAATAGAAAGCTGGCTGAAGACACAGGTTCTTTCACAATTTTTATTCATGTGTTGTTATTACTATACACTTAGATTCTGGTATATTGGTCTCTATTATTATCATTATTGGTGTTTCTTTTGTTTCTGATTTCATCCATGGAACGTCCTCAAGCTGAGCTCGCTGCTGTGCTCGCTGCTGTGCTCGCTGCTGTGCTCTCTGCTGTGTTCTCTTGGCACTTTCTTACCTTTTGGCCCGACAAGGTTGTCTAACTTACTCTTGTACTACCCAGCCGTAGACCTGGAATTTCCCCCAACAACCCCTGCTCCTGTTTTTCAAGAAAAGACTGTAGAATTCTAGAATTGGGTACTGGGCCTGGTAGTGCTGTTTGGGGAGATGATGGAGAGGAAGTGCCCTCAGCCTTGCTGAGGGAAGTGCCTCTCTGTGGGGACTCAGAGTGTAAAGCCCCACTTCCACACTTGAGGCTGAGGATGTCAATGTCCACTTCCTGCTCCTGGTGAGCTTCCTGCCGTGTCTCCCCACTGTGCTGGCCTCTTGGCCCTTCCGAGCTGTAGAGCAAAGTGACCTCTTTCTTCTGTGGGTCTCTTTGGTGATGGTACGTCATCTCAGCAGCAGACAAGTAACCAATGCAGAACTGGCCAGAGCTGCCACTGCGGGAGACCCGATCATGGGTTTGGAGGACTGCCGAAGGCAGACTTTGGATCTTTGGTCTAGAGAAGCAGTTGGATGCACTACGCCTAGCTCAGTGGGCCATTCTCATAGAATCCTGGAAAGCAGTGGTGCTGAGAGTAATGCCCAGTGGATGCCCGGCGCAAGGGGCTCCAGAGAAGAGCACTGTCAGCCGCTGGCTTAGAGGGCATTCAGATGAGTGACATTTTGGTAAAGAATCTGCTGCCTTCTGCCCATGTCCTAAAAACTTGTATGAGGTTACATCAAAAAGTAATGGGCTAATTTCTGTATAAGACAGCAAGCAGGGCATCGAGCCTGTGATGTGGTTATTCATCCATTGCAGGCCTGCAGAGAGAGAGAGAGCAAGTGGGGCAGGAAGAAATAGAAAATGTAATTTGGAGAGAAAAATAACACTAGGAAGCTTAATGGTACATTCCAGGGCTGGGCTGTGAGACTAAGTCTTAAGGAAATTAATGCCATTATGGAGAGGGCTCCTGGGGGCTGGAGAGATCCTGAGTTCAATTCCAACAACACCATGGAGGCTCAGAACCGTTTATAATGGGATCTGATGCCCTCTTCTGCTATACAGGTGCATATGCAAATAGAACAAAGGTGCTCTTGGGACAAGACCACACCCAGCTAAACTTCCAACTTTTGAAAGAGATTAAAGGATTTTCTACTAGAAATCACCTACAAACAGAGCTGTTGCTGATGTAATTCATGCTTACCCGAGGCTGGCAGTCAGACTCGGCTGCTATTCACGTAGCACTGGCTGACGACATGAAGGTTAGGGTTCTCCCCATGGTCTGGTCTCAGAGAGCTGTTGAGGCCAGGCAACATGGCAAGGGAATCTCTTGTGAAGAGATTGTAAGATACGCTCATGTGAAGATGTGAAAGTGAAGCCTAGGTTGAAGTGGAGATCCCAACTGTTGAAGAAGCCAGAACCATGAGACATCTGCCAAGGAGAGACGCACACAGGGAGTGGACCCAGCCCTCAAGAGAGTCATATTGCAGGCCGCAGAACTCAGGGGCTCAACCACCTAAGTACTTGGGAACTGAATCCTAGGTGCTGGACGTGAGGCTAGAGAATTTGGAATTTTCCCTGTTGGGTTTTAGTCTTGCTGTGGTCCACTGTGCCCCCAGCCCTCCCTTTTGGAATGGAAATGTTTATCCTGTGCCATTGTATGTTGGAAGTGTATATTTGCTGTTTTATTCTACAGGGGATAATGGTAAGAGATTTCCTGGGGTCCAAGATGAAACTTGGAACTTTTAGACAGTGCTGAGACTAGAAAGGACTGTGAAGTCTTTTGATGTTGGACAATTTTGCATTATGATGTGGCCCTGAGTGTCTGGGGGCCAGGAAGTAGAATATGGTGGTCTGAGTCAGAAATGTCCTTCACAGGCTCAGGATTTGAACACTTGGTCCCCAGTTGGAGGCGCCTTGCTTAAGGAAGTACTTCTGGAAGTGAGCCTTGGGAATGTAGTTTGCCCTTTCTGCTATGTTTAGTTGAAGTGGTGACCGCTCACTTCCTGCCCCTGCGTGCTTTTGTTTCTCTGTTGGTTGGTTTTGTTATCATTCTGATAAATGCTAGAGCGATCTAAGAAGAGGGAACTAAACCGAGACAGGCTTTCATAAACCGACTGATAGGCAGGCCTGAGAAGCGCTTTCTTAGTGATTGACTGGGGAGGACCCAGCCTCTTGGCAGGCCACTCCTCACAGGTGATCCTGGGATATATGAAGAAGCAGGCTAAAAGGACCCAGCCAGTAAGCGGCCCTCCTCCATGGCTTCTGCTCCAATTTCTGCCTCTGTGTCCCTGCCTTTAGTTTCTACTCTGACTTCCATGGACGGTGGAGTACAAGTTGTAAGCTGAAGTAACCCTTAGTTGCTTAGGTTACAATGTGGTGTCACTGCAAAGAAACTCTTAAGACAAGGTCCAATGGCAAAACTAGGGTACACTTCTCCTTCCCTCCTCCACTGCCCTGAACACAAGTCTGTTCTTACCATGGATCTTAGCAGTCCCTGAAGTCACTTTCCCCACTTAATCAAGAATTCCCACCTTTTCAGTTAGAGGAAGCCCTTTGCAGCTTCTCTGCACATCTGACTCACCAGGATCACCACTTTCTCTGTGGGCCATTATTAAGTAAAGTAAGGGTCACTTGATCACAGGCTATGTGATACTTGTGCACAGATCTGATAACTGACAGGGTTACTAAGTGACTCATGGGCACAAGAACTAGCTACTCAGGGACAGGTGGGCAAGTAGTGTGTGCAGTGGGCTGTGTTGGACAAAGGGCTCATTTAACCCTGGGCTGCATGAAGTGGGATGGTACTCAGAAAAACCTGCAGTCTGGGGTTTACATGCTTACTTGGAGAGGGCTGTAGCTCTGATAGTGTGAGCCAGGCCCTGCGCCCGCTCATTCTCTAGCATGAGGACCAGAGGGTAAAAGAAGACTCGGGCTTTGCTGCTTCACAGCTCTTAGCCCTTTGAGCTAGTTTCCCTACTTAGTAAAAATAATTACAGCAATGAGAGTTCACAGAGTTGCTGCAGAAATTAAGTGAGAAATTTGTGTACATTGTAGCATAGGACAGATGGTCAGCAACTGACTGCTTCTTTCCCATTCCGCATCGTGACCTAATTCTTTGACTTGAGAATAATATGACATCTGCCTTCCAGTACTCCTATTAGCTATATTCAGGAAGTGAAACTTACAAGATGAGCAAAAACTACCATTGCTATTACTTTAAAGTTGTTAAAATACCTTCTTATAGAAGAGTGGGGCGGGGTCATACTGTGTTCCACAACCTGGTTCATGTGCCACATTTCCTAACTATATTAAGAGTATCCTTAAATGTTGTTTGAAATATCTTTTCTATGTGGAATAAAAGCAAGCGTGTTAAGAAAGTAACTAAAAGGCTAGGGAGAAGGGTCAGTGGGTAAACTCCTGCCGTGCAAGCCCGAGGACCTGTGTTTGAATCCTGCGCCCATGAGAAAAACCAGGCGTGACTGTATACATGACGGATAGGGCAGCACTGTAGGGAACAGACAGGATCACTGGGGTGGGTGACTGGGTTTGCTGGATGTCAGCCCAGCTCCAGGTTTATGGAGAAAGCCTACCCTAAAGGAATAAGACAGAGGATACCCAATGTCTTCCGCTTGTATAGGCATGTGTGCACAAACATGTGATTGAAAAATTAAGTTTTTAGCAGTTTGTGAGCTGGTACCATTAAAAAAGGGTTGCTGAGGAAAATTAGGTGACCTTTATGCCTTGTGTTTTATATAAATAGGTTAGCTATGACCCCTGTTTGACATTTTTGCTTATAAAATTGTCAGTTTGAAGAGACCTTTTTGTGTTCACCAAGAGTCAAGAAAGGCGGGGCTGGGGATTTAGCTCAGTGGTAGAGCGCTTACCTTGGAAGCGCAAGGCCCTGGGTTCGGTCCCCAGCTCCGAAAAAAAGAACCAAAAAAAAAAAAAAAGAGTCAAGAAAGGCTTTGTGTTGACAATGAAGCTCCTCTGTGGGCGGCTCTCCTCTGTTCTCTACCCTCTCCCTTTACTCCCTGCACTTCTGCAGGAGATGAGAGAGCAGAGTGGATGAGAAGGCACAGGACCGACTCCCCAGGTGATAGATAGCTCAGACTGTTGAGCTCTGATGAGCTGACTGCCTGGCGCTGAGACAGATAAGAGCCCTGGAGTGTTGGATGCTGAGTCATCCGACGTCAGCCCACATACCCAGGACAGGACTTTTCAGGTCACACTACCTCTGGGTTGACAAAGGAAAAGCTGTGGATTAGAGGGACAATACCTGATTGTACCTTTTAGATGGCTAAGACTCCCTTATACTTTTAATTGCCAATCACAGAGTGTCAAAGCAGATTGTAGAGTTGAGACAGTGAATCATTCCATTGGCTCCAGCTCCAGCCTGAGGTCGGCACTACCTACAGGACTCACAGAGTTTCAGGTGGAGATTTCCGCCTCTCTGCCCATATAGTTAAATGTCTGCTTGCCGCTGCTGCCCCTGGGAGGTGACAGCCTGCCTACATCAGGCTCCATTGTCCCACAGACATCTGTCTTCTCCAGAGAAACACTGGAAGCCTGTCTTTGCCTCTACCTTCCTTTGGGTTCAGGTGTCTGTCCGTCCTTCTTTATATCCACACTTCCTCAGACATTGGACAGGGAGACATTAGACTCCCACAGCATTCACACTTTAACTTTACTCACGGGAACTCGGGAGAACATGTTTAGCTTCAGTTTCTTTCTTATCTAATTGCATTTAGAACCTTACTGATATTTCATACATGTATACTGATGTGAATCACCTCACATGCATAAGTCTCCTCAGAAAGCCTGGGAAGTCTGGGATAAGACAGGATGACTGGCCATTTGCTTGCCGGCAGTCTACAGCTGTCTGTGACTGGCAGGCACTCATGTGAGCTAGATGGATGTCCTCACCAAACAGGAAGGGAGGGGAGCAGCAGCAGCCGTCCTAGAAGCCTCTGGTGCTCTTGTTTGTTTCTCTCACGAGGTAGCCCTGGCTGGCCTGAAACTCTTCTTGTAAACCAGAGTGGCCTGGGACTTCTAGAACTTCCTGCCCCTGCCTGCTGAATGCTAGACTAAATATAGTTAAACACATTAGACGTGGCAAGGGACACATTTTTGCTCCTGGTCCACGTTTGCCATGAATCACAATATGCCTTTAAGATGACCACGTGACCAATAAAAAACTATCCCCGGATTAAATTAAAGAAACTGCATGCACAGAGCTGACCATGACCACAATTGCAGCGTAGGTGTACAGACTGTGAAGATGCATAGATAGGACGGTGAGTACAGATTGTTTGCATTTTATTATTAGAGAAGGTTGGCAACTGTTCTATAAAAATGTTTTCCTGAAATATCCAGTGGCTCCTTAGTTCTAGTTTGAGTCACTTTTTCAGAGCTCCACTCTCTCCTTGGCTTGTAGTCTTCAGAACTGCTCTCCCTTTCTCTGACGTTTCTCAGCTTCTGTTCCTATATCTCTTCAGTCTTAGTACTTGTGGAATTCTGTCTGTCTCCTCCCACTCTCCATAGTTGTGGATGGTCTCAGCCACATAAAATCCTTCGGTTACAGCAACCACAGCAGCTTACGGTGGCACCTACTCCTCTTCACACATGCACGCATGAAACTTTGACAGTAGTTCAGTGAGGTAAAAGCTACTCTTATCCCTTGTTACCAATGAGGACGTAGGAGCAGAGAGAGAGCTTAAGTCACTTACCTGCAGTAGGAGAGCATCCAGCATGGCTCAGGGAGGTCTATGTGGAAGGCTCAAGTATATCTCTCATTTTTTTCCCTAAGCTTCTGGCCTCTTCTGCAAGGTCCAGACTTTTATTCAATGGTTTAGTAAATGAATTCTGCCTCAAAGTCATTGTTTCTCCAACAGAATTGATAATCTCCTACACTAGCTGCTTCTGTGTCTGTGTCTTATCAGCAGCCTTATCATCACCCAGCTTTCTTCTCCTGGCCAAGGCCTGGTCACAACCTGCTTGTTCCCAGCAGTCTACCTCCCATACATGAAATCTGTATCCATTCCAGCCCCATGGCACTGTATACTAATTGGGATGGCTACTTTTACAGGTAGTAAGTCAGGCTTCCATTCTGTGTTCTATAACACTGAACAAGCCATAGTCTGAAATCTGTTTGGTTTCTGCTGTATTTGAAATGTTTCAACTTTGTTTGCCTAACTGATGGAACTGAAATCCCTTAGCTGTCATAAGGCCTTTAACAGCCAGTGAAACTGACCACCCTCGTACCCACCATCCTTTGTTCCTCTGCCTGCTAAACCTTTGTAGCACCTTTAAGATCCAGCTCACTTCAGATTCTTCTCTCTTCTGCTCAAGTCTCCTTGGATGCGTTTAGCATCCTGCTTATAGTCTAGTCATACTTTAGCGTACAGAATCTTATCACCCTTATTTAGCAACACTAGTAAATTGCAGTTGGTTAGTTCATAGGGAACTGTTCAAAAACATATACACATATATCATAATCTTATATATGGCACACATATATACTCATCCTATTTTTTTTTTTTTTTGGTTCTTTTTTTCGGAGCTGGGGACCGAACCCAGGGCCTTGCGCTTCCTAGGCAAGCGCTCTACCACTGAGCTAAATCCCCAGCCCCACTCATCCTATTTTTTAAGTGCACATGGCACCCTTTCCTTAGTGTTAGTTGGGATTTACCAGCACTTACTTATGACAACATCTGCTATGTATCCAAGGCTGTCCCAAGAGGCTGTGGCAGCAACAGAGTGACAGGAAATTGGAGAGCCTTGGTTAGCCCAGTGAGTCGGGGAAGTGCTTGGGTTTAATGACATTATTTTCTGTTGTTTGGTTCCGAATGATTTTCTTTTAGGCCAGTTTCATAATTACCTACTTTGATATGAGGGAGGAATTTTGTGAGTCGGTTTTTTTTTTTTTTTTCTTCTTTTTTTCGGAGCTGGGGACCGAACCCAGGGCCTTGAGCTTGCTAGGCAAGCGCTCTACCACTGAGCTAAATCTCCAACCCCTGTCAGTCAGTTTTAACTGTGTATTTCCTGATCATTTATATTCTTTACTCAGCACCCCCATGTACGTCTAGGAAAAAAGGTGAAGATGCTCATGTAAAAGGCGAACACAAGTGAGATGTTGTGTGTGCAGTCTCCTGGCTAAGCCTGCACAGCAGTTTCAGAGCGTTCAATCGAAATGTTTGTGGTTTTCAAGTTGACTGTCAGCGTGCCACACTGAACAGTGGCAGAGTAGCCAGTCCTGCATGTGCACCGAGAGATGTGGCTGTTTGCTGTGTGTACTGCTTACCAAAGAAGTTCAAAACCTGTTTTTCTAAAACAACAGACTTTTTGCTTTTTCTTCCTTCTCTTCAGTATTTCCTCCATATTTGTGGTAAGCACTTCTTCCTTTAGATATTTGATTGTGGTGTAGACAGCTAATTTAAACATCTGTTTATCACTGCCTAGCTAGACCAAGTGCAAAATTTCAATTGAATTACTTCCCAAGAGAGCTTTGAGCTCTTAGGGTAAAACACATCATCTTTTTGTCTCTCTGGGGATTATGAGCTGAAGGAATTCATCTAAGTAGTTTACATGCATTTTGCAATGTTGTATCTACTGGACCTAGCTTTGTTGCTTGTGGAACGCTGCCAACACAAAGGGAGTATCTGCTTTGTTAACTCGGGTGCAGCATTCTAACAACGTGTGTGTAGATTTAAGCAGAGAATTGCTATTACTGATGGTTGATTTAAAACAGTTTTCTTCTTAAAAATTTAATTCCCAAATCTAGGTGTTTAATCATTCCCTTTATTAATTATTTAGCAATCGCTGCATATCCAGCTCTGCATATACAAACTCCAGATAAACATTGTGAACACTCACTACCCTTTGCTCTGGAAGACTTTTGGACACTCTATCTATCTATCTATCTATCTATCTATCTATCTATCTATCTATCTATCTATCTATCTCATAAGGCCTTGGTGAAGAAATATAAAAATAGCAAAAAGTAAGTTCCAGGTATCCTTGTGTGTTGGGTACCGAGGATGCTCAAAGCCGTGGGCCTTTTTCTATTTCCTATAATGGTGATTTCCTTCTTTCAAATTTGTGATGTCAGAAAGTACCATAGTCTGTCTTTTTTTTTTTTTTTTTTTCTTTTTTTTCAGAGCTGGGGACCGAACCCAGGGCCTTGCGCTTGCTAGGCAAGTGCTCTACCACTGAGCTAAATCCCCAACCCCGTCTGTCTTTCTTTATACTACCCAAGTATAGGCACTTTGAAAATTGAATACAAAACATGAATAAAAGATAAAAAATTAACTGCACGTTACAATAAAAATGTTTCTTTAAAGTAGCATATCAGATGGCATTTTGTAATCTCAACATAATATTCGTAACCTGGTAAAATATATTACCACATTATTAAAATGAAACTACTGAGCTAGCAAGATGACTCTGGCTAAGTCAAGGTGCTTGCCATGAAAGCAGCCACCTGAGTTCAGTCCCCAGAACCCAAAGGTGAAAGGAAAGAGCTAACTCCACAAAGTTGCCTTCATACACGTCATGGCATACACACAGCACACACCACGTGCATGTACAAGCGTGTGCACACACATGTATCACTTAAATCAGGAGAGGACTTGCTAAAATGAAAATGTCTGTAATTTTTAGTTTTGACATAAATTTAGTTTTTTATTAGATTGCTTTCATAAAACCCCAGGGACATGGACAGATAGATAATGTATGTGCTGTGTAGGAAAAGGGCAACAGGTCCACTGTTTGTGCATTCCTGCACATGTCTCCTGTATTGGAACCTGTCAGAATCCTATCAGAGCCTAGATCTCCTGGCGCTGTAGCGCTCTCACACTCTTGGCTATGCTCCTGGCACTGTGGCGCGCTCTCACACTCTTGGCTATGCTCCTGGCGCTGTGGCGTGCTCTCACACTCTTGGCTATGCTCCTGGCGCTGTGGCGCGCTCTCACACTCTTGGCTATGCTCCTGGCGCTGTGGCGCGCTCTCACACTCTTGGCTATGCTCCGAGCTTGAGTGTCTCTGGGTTTTGTTGCCTTGGCTCCTTGCTTCATGTCATGGATTGTTCCCATGTGGCCAGATCTACCCTGGTCCTCTTCTGCTGTCACTGCTGCTCTCCCTCCTAGTGGTCCTTTGGCATCTAGCATTGTGCTGGCTGGCCTGTCTGTGTGCTCTCCAGGGTTACCTCTGCCCCTGTCTTCTCCTTAGCTTCTCTCTCTTCCCATACCAATGTGCCAACAGATGGATCTTTCCAGTCCTTATTTCCATGCACCTTAGAACATTGCTCCTCCCAATTGAAATACCTCTTTTTAAAAGTATTTTGTTATAGCCTGTATCTGTTTAGTCAATCTTCTTAAAGCAACTTTAAGAAAAGCAGAAAGGAGCAATGAATAGCCTAGTAAGGGCACCAGTGGAAGGGGAAGCCCTTGGTCCTGCCAAGGCTGGACCCCCAGTGAACGGGATTCTTGGGGGGAGGGTGGTAATGGGGGGAGGATGGGGAGAGGAACACCCATATAGAAGGGGAGGGGGAGGGGCTAGGGGGATGTTGGTCTGGAAACCGGGAATGTAAATAAGAAATACTCAATTTAATAAAGATGGGGAAAAATTAAATTAGATAAAAAGAAAAGCAGAAAGGAATAGAACTATTCTCTAATTTCGCTCTCTTCTGTCTTTAACCAAATGTTAATCAGTACAGTGGGTATAAAATGCAAATTATTTCATCTGCAGTTTTTCTACCTCATATCACCAAAGAAATGATATTTTCTTGTGTTAGTTCTAAAATGAACCTGTCCCACTACTGGGTGTGTTCTTACACTATGTTGTGGTTAACTCACAGTGGATGATTAGACATTGAATAGAGCCACAGTTGATAGCGGAGTTATGCTTACTATGCATTGGCTTTGGAATGTAGCACAGACTTTAAATGTTTCTTTCCCCTGACCAGTGCATGTTTCTCAGTGGCATAACTATTGTCATCAGAGAAAACCCTCAGGGAGCATATTTGGTCAAAGAGAAAATAAAATAAATTACACAGTTAAAAACAGTATCATGCAGAGCAGCAAAGCCAACCAAGTAGCAGTTGCCTGGAGTGCGGCTCAGTGTCTAATGACTGGGTCTCAGAAGTGGAGGGGTGAGGTCCGTCATTTTAGCAAGTACAACACAGCACCGGTGAAGTGATGTATGCACAGTGGTGTGGGTGGTGTGCTGTGTGGTAAAGTAGCACAGTATAGCAATGTGTGCAATGTGGTGTGGTGTGGGGTCTTGGATGGATAGGTAGTAGTGCGGTAGGTTTTGTGTATAGCGTGGTGTTATGCAGCGTTGGGTAATGCAGTGAAGCATGGCTTGGGTGTGGTGTGTTGTAGTATAGCAGTGTATGGCAGGGGATGCTGGAATATACTGTGTGTGCTGTGGGGCAGTTTGCACTGCCAGCTCTTACTTGACAATTAGATGCTGAACCATGAAACTGATTTTTTTTTCTTCTGGTTTTTGTTTTAAGTTGGAATTTACTTCATGAAGACCTGTGTTCATTTATTCAGTTAATATTCACTAACCATTACTACAAGTACCAAAATAATCCATGACATTTTTGACTATATAAAAAGTATTTGTGGGGGCTGGAGAGATGGCTCAGAGGTTAAGAGCACTGACTCTTCTTCCAGAGGTCCTGATTCAAATCCCAGCAACCACATGGTGGCTCACAACCATCTGTAATGGGATCCGATGCCCTCTTCTGGTGTGTCTGAAGACAGCTACAGTGTACTCATGTACATGAAATAAATACATAATTCTTTTCTAAAAAGTATTTGTGGGGGGGTGAATGGGGTGGTGGGTGACTGAGATGCATATGAAGGTCAGAGACAATTCTTTTGGTTCTCTCTCCTCTATCTCTTTTCTTTTAAAGATCTATTCATTTTACTTCTATGAGTACACTGTCTGCTGTCTTTTAGACATGGAAGGTGGGAGTGGTCTGACTGAAGGATGCAGCTTTCTGTGTTACTTTCTACAAGCAAGCCTTGTTCCAAAAGCTTCCAAACTGTAGGCAACTTTGAGCTTTTTATTTATGAAACATCATGGGTTTGCTTGGCATGCTTTCAGGCCTCTACTTTAGAATGACAAGCACTAAATGAAGGGCTTTGGGACAGCTTCAGTAAGCCCTCACCCTGTTTCACTGGCCCACTAAACTCCTAACCAGAAAAGCACCACCTGCCTTGTCAGCGATTACAACTTCTCTGGAAAGTTCTTTGATAAGCCTGTGACAGTTCTTCTATCTAAGGGAGAAGTCTCGGGGCTCTGAAAAGTGAATAGCTCCCTTGTCCAGCCATAGCCAGGTAGCTAGGGGTAGAAGACATGACCAGATCATGAATCCACAAGTCTTTCTTACAGTGAAAGAAAAGTGATGGTTAAAAATAGAGGAGCTGGGGTTGGAGATATAGCTCAGTGCCCTGGGTTCAGAGCTCAAGGCCCTAAGTTCGGTCCCCAGCTCCGAAAAAAAGAAAAGAAAAAAAAATAGAGGAGCCTATGTTGATTCTTCATAAGCCTGACTTTGGTTCTAATGGTAAAGGTGTGGGCTTTGGGGCACAGCACCCTTTATGTGGCCGCCGTAGCCTTGGAGTCTGTCGTCTTCATCTCCAGAGTGGAGAGGAGTACCTCCGATGTACACTTGAGATGAACACGGACGTTTCAGAGTTCCTGCTGTTGCTGCTGCTGCTGCTGCTGCTGCTGCTGCTGCTGCTGCTGCTGCTGCTGCTGCTCCTTGCTGTCACTTGCCCATCATCCACAGACAGCGAGTGCCATGCAGAAGTGGAAGTCTGGCTGGAATAGTAAAGTCAGTATAAATAGAGGAACTGTAGTGGAACAAGAACCAGGAGCAAGAACTGGGCCACTGAGGGTCATGGCAGGTACCTGTGCCCTGTGTGCTATGAGCTTAGACTGGAACCTTGTCCTGTTCTTGTCTTGGAGGAGACCCTGATAGAAGGGTGAAGGAAAACCTTCCCAGCCTTACCACTTACCCCACTTTTGTCATGTTTTGCCTCTTCACACCTACTAAATGAGCTGAGAACACTTAGACCACAGAGAGCTGGCTACTTAACCCATAGTGAGTATGCCATGTTCTATGAGCAGTAGTTCTCGACCTTCCTAATGCTGTGACCCTTTAATATAGTCCATGATGTGGTGACCCCCAACTGTAAAAGTATTCTATTGCTACTTCATAACTGTAATCTTGCTGTTGCTATGAGTCATAATGAAAGTATTTATGATATGTAGGATATCTGATATGTGCTAGTTTTTGAGACAGGGTTTCTCTGTATAACCTTGGCTGTCTTCAAACTCACTCTATAGACCAGGCTAGCTTTGACCTCATAGATCTGCCTGCATCTGCCTCCAGAGGTTAAATCCTCAGGTATTGAATCTCCAGCTTTTTTTTTTTTTAATTTTTTTTCTTGGATATTTTATGTATTTACACTTCAAATGTTATCCCCTTTCCTCCCTCTCCCATACCCCCTCCTCCCTGCTTCTATGAGGATGCCCTCACTCCCACCCACCTACTCCCACCTCAACACCCTGGCATTCCCCTACACTGGGGAAACGAGCCCTCACAGGACCAAGGGCTTCTCCTCCTATTGATGCTGGACAGTGCCATCCACTGCTACAGATGCATCTGGAGCCAGGGGTCGCTCCATGTGTACTCTCTAGATGGTGGTTTAGATCCCGGGAGCTCTGGTGGGTCTGGTTGGTTGATATTGTTGTTCTTCCTATGGGTTTGCAAACCCCTTTGACTCCTTCAGTCTTTTCTCTGACTCCTCTATTGCGGTCCCTGTGCTCAGTCCAATGGTTAGCTGCAAACATCCTCATCTGTATCAGTAGGGCTCTGGCAGAGCCTCTCAGGAGACAGCTATATCAGGCTCCTGTCAGCAAGCATTTCTTGGCATCAGCAATAGTGACTGGGTTTGATGGCTACAAGTGGGATGGATCCCCAGGTGGATCCATCTGAATGAGCTTTTCTTCAGTTCCTGCTCTACTCTTTGTCCCTGTATTTCCTCCCGTGAGTATTTTGTTCTCCCTTCTAAGAAGGAGTGAAGCATTCACATTTTGGTCTTCCTTCTTCTTGAGCTTCATGTGATCTGTGAATTTTTTCTCAGGTATTCCAAACTTTTGGGCTAAGATCCACTTACCAATGAGTGCATACCATGTGTGTTCTTTTGTGACTGGGTTATCTCACTCAGGATGATATTTTCTAGTGCCATCCATTTGCCTAAGAATGTCACAAAGTCATTGTTTATAATAGCCAAGTAGTACTCCATTGTGTAGATGTACCACATTTTCTGTATCCATTCCTCTGTTGAAGTATATCTGGGTTTTTTCCAGCTTCTGGCTATTATAAATAAGGCTGCTATGAACATAGTGGAGCATGTGTCCTTCTTATATGTTGGAGATTTTTTTATGTATGCCACAAGTAGTATAGCTGGGTCCTCTGGTAGTGCTATGAACATAGTGGAGCATGTGTCCTTCTTATATGTTGGAGATTTTTTTATGTATGCCACAAGTAGTATAGCTGGGTCCTCTGGTAGAACTATGTCCATTTTTCTGAGGAACCACCAGGCTGATTTCCAGAGAGGTTGTACCAACTTGCCGCCGTCCCACCAACAATGGAGGAGTGTTCCTACTCCTCCACATCCTCACCAGCCTCTGCTGTCACCTGAGTTTTTGATCTTAGCCATACTGACTGGAGGGAATCTGAGGTAGAATCTCAGGGTTGTTTTGATTTGCATTTCCCTGATGACTAAGATTGTTGAACATTTCTTTAGGTGCTTCTCAACCATTCAATATTCCTCAGGTGAGAATTCATTGTTTAGCTCTGTACCCCATTTTTTAATAAGATTACTTGATTCTCTGGAATCTAACCTCTTGAGCTCTTTGTATATATTAGATATTAGCCCTCTATCAGATATAGGATTGGTAAAGATCTTTTCCCAGTCTGTTGGTTGCCGTTTTGTCTTATTGACAGTGTCCTTTGTTTTACAGAAGCTTTGCAATTTTATGAGGTCCCATTTGTCGATTCTTGATCTTAGAGCATAAGCCATTGGTGTTCTGTTCAGGAAATTTTCCCCTGTGCTTATGTGTTCCAGGCTCTTCCCCACTTTCTCTTCTGTTAGTTTGAGTGTATCTGGTTTTATGTGGAGGTTCTTGATCCACTTGGACTTGAGCTTTGTACAGGGTGATAAGCATGGATCGATTTGCATTCTTCTACATGCTGACCTCCAGTTAAACCAGCACCATTTGTTGAAAATGCTGTCTTTTTTCCATTTGATGGTTTTAGCTCCTTTGTCAAAGATCAGGTGACCATAGGTGTGTGGCTTAATTTCTGGGTCTTCAGTTCTATTTCATTGATCTACCTGCCTGTTTCTGTACCAATACTATGCAGTTTTTATCCCAATTGCTCTGTAATACAGCTTGAAGTCAGGGATGGTGATGCCACCAGAAGTTCTTTTATTGTTGAGAATAATTTTTGCTATCTTGGGATTTTTGAAATGAATTTGCAAATTGTTCTTTCTAACTCTATGAAGAATTAAGTTGAAATTTTGATGGGGATTGCATTGAATTTGTAAATTGCTTTTGGCAAGATGACCGTTTTTACTATATTAATCCTGCCAATCCATGAACATGGGAAATTTTCCATCTTCTGAGATCTTCTTTGATTTCTTTCTTCAGAGACTTGAAGTTCTTGTCATACAGATCTTTCACTTGCTTGGTTAGAGTCACACCAAGTATTTTATATTATGTATGGCTATTGTGAAGGGTGTTGTTTCCCTAATTTCTCTCTCAGCCTGTTTATCCTTTGAGTAGAGGAAGGTTACTGATTTGTTTGAGTTAATTTTATAGCCAGCCACTTTGCTGAAGTTATCTATCAACTGTAGGCGTTCTCTGGTGGAATTTTTGGGGTCACTTAAGTATACTATCATATCATCTGCAAATAGTGATATTTTGACTTATTCCTTTCCACTTTATACCCTTTGACCTCTTTTTGTTGTCTAATTGCTCTGGCTAGGACTTCAAGTTATTGAATAGGCAAGGAGAGACTGAGCAGTCCCTAATTTTAGTGGGATTGCTTCAAGTTTCTCTCCATTTAGTTTGATGTTGGCTACTGGTTTGCTGTATATTGCCTTTACTATGTTTAGTTATGGGCCTTGAATTTCTGATCTTCTAGGACTTTTATCATGAAAGGGTGTAGATGTTTGTCAAATGCTTTCTCAGTATCTAATGAGATGATCATGTGGGGTTTTTTCCTTGAGTTTGTTTATATAGTGGATTACGTTGATGGGTTTCCATATATTGAACCATCCTTGCATCCCTAGGATGAAGCCTACATGAATGATCCTTCTTGGATTCGGTTTGGGAGAATTTTATTGAGTATTGAGGGAAATTGGTCTGAAGTTCTCTTTCTTTGTGTAGGGTCTTTCTATGGTTTAGGTATAAGCATAATTGTGGCTTCAAAGAACGAATTGAGTAGTGTTCCTTCCATTTCTATTTTGTGAAATGTTTTGAAGAATATTGTATTGATATTAGCTCTTCTTTGAAGGTCTGATAGAATTCTGCACTAAACCCATCTGCTTCTGAGCTTTTTTTGGTTGGGAGACTTTTAATGACTGCCTCTGTTTCTTTAGGGGTTATGGGACTATTTAGATCATTTATCTGATCCTGATTTAATTTTGGTACCTGGTATCTGTCTAGAAAATTGTCCATTTCCTCCAGATTTTCCAGTTTTGTTGAGTATAGACTTTTGTAGCAGGATCTAATTAATTTTTTTAATTTCCTCAGTTTCTATTATGTCTCCCTTTTCATCTCTGATTTTGTTAATTTGGATACACTCTTTGTGTCCTCTGGTTAGTCTGGGTAAGGGTTTATCTATTGTGTTGATTTTCTCAAAGAACCAGCTCCTGGCTTTGTTGATTCTTTGTATAGTCCTTTTTGTTTCTACTTGATTGATTTCAGCCCTGAGTTTGATTATTTTCTCTTGGGTGAGTTTGCTTCTTTTTGCTCTAGAGCTTTCAGGTGTGCCGTCAAGCTGTTAGTGTTTGCTCTCTCCAATTTCTTTTCGGAGGCACTCAGAATTATGTGTTTTCCTCTTAGCACTACTTTCCTTGTACCCATAAGTTTGGGTATGATGTGCCTTCATTTTCATTAAATTCTAAAAGGTCTTTAATTTCTTTATTTCTCTCCTGACCAAGTTATCATTGAGTAGAGCGTTGTTCAGCTTCCATGTTTGTGTGTGCTTTCTGTTGTTTTTGTTGTTAATTGAAGAGCAGCCTTAGTCCATAGTGATCTGATAGGATGCATGGGATTATTTCAATCTTCTATCTATTGAGGCATGTTTTGCGACCAATTATATGGTCAGTTTTGGAAAAGGTACCAATTTTGGAGGTGCTGAGAAGAAGGTATATTCTTTTGTTTTAGAATAAAATATTCTATAGATAATCTGTTAAATACATGTGGTTCATACCTTCTGTTAGTTTCACTATGTCTCTGTTTAGTTTCTGTTTCCATGATCTGTCCATTGATGAGAGAGGTGTGTTGAAGTCTCCATTATTATTGTGTTGGGGGGCTTTAGTACAGTTTCTTTTATGGATGTGGGTGCCCTTGCATTTGGAACATAGATGTTCAGAATTGAGAATTCTTCTTGGTAGAGTTTTTCTTTGATGAGTATGAAGTGTCCTTCTTTATTTTGATAACTTTTGGTTGAAAGTCAATTTTATTTGATATTAGAATGGCTATTCCAGCTGGTTTCTTGGGACCATTTTGCTTGGAAAAAATTTTTTCCAGCCTTTTACTCTTAGGTACTCTCTGTCTTTGTCACTGAGGTACATGTCCTGTATGCAGCAAAATGCTGGTTCTTATTTACGTATCCAGTTTGTTAGTCTATGTCTTTTTATTGGAGAATTGAGTCCACTGGTGTTAAGAGCTATTAAGGAATAGTAATAGTTGTTTCCTGTTATTTTTGTTGTTAGAGGTGGAATTATGTTTGTGTGACTATCTTCTTTTGGGTTCGTTGCAAAAAGATTACTTTCTTGCTTTTTCTAGGGTGTAGTTTCTCTCCTTGTTTTGGAGTTTTCTATTATTCTTTGTAGGGCTGGATTTGTGGAAAGATATTGTGTAAATTTGGTTTTGTCATGGAATATCTTGGTTTCTCCATCTATGTTAATTGCGAGTTAATTGCTGGATACAGTAACTTGGGCTAGCATTTGTGTTTTCTTAGTATCTGTATGACTTCTGTCCGGGATCTTCTACCTTTTATAGTCTCTGTTGAAAAGTCTGGTATAATTCTGATAGGTCTGCCTTTATATGTTGCTTGACCTTTTTCCCTTACTGCTTTTAATATTCTTTCTTTGTTTTGTATATTTTGTGTTTCTTTTCTGGCCCAATCTGTTTGGAGTTCTGTAGGCTTCTTGTATGTTTTTGAGCATCTCTTTCTTTAGGTTAAGGAACTTTTCTTCTCTAATTTTCTTGAAGATATTTACTGGTCCCTTAGGTTGGGAATCATCATTCTCTTCTATCCCTATTATCCTTAGGTTGGGTCTTCTCATTGAGTCCTGGATTTCCTGGATGCTTTGGGTTAGGAGCTTTTTGCTTTTTGCATTTTCTTTGACTATTGTGTCAATGTTTTCTATGATATCTTCTGCCCCCACCCCTGAAATTCTCTCTTCAATCTCTTGTATTCTGTTGATGATGCTTGCAAGCATCTATGACTTTTGATCTCCTTCCTAGGTTTTCTATCTTCAGGGTTGTCTCCCTTTGTGGTTTCTTTATTGATTCCATTTCCATTTTTGTATCCTGGATGGTTTATTCAATTCTTTCACCTGTTTGGTTGTGTTTTCCTGTAATTTTTTTTAAGGAATTTTGTGTTTCCTCTTTAAAGGCTTCTATTTGTTCTCCTATATTTCTTTAAGGGAATTGTTTATGTCCTCCTTAAAGTTCTCTATCATCATCATGAGATGTGATTTTTTTTTTTTTAAATCCAAATCTTGCTTTTCCAGTGTGTTTGGGATATCCAGTATTTGCTGTGGTGGGAGAACTGGGTTCTGATGATGCCAAGTAGTCTTGGTTTCTGTTGCTTAGATTCTTGTGCTTGCCTCTCACCATCTGACTGTCTCTGATGTTAGTCTTGCTGTCTCTCACTGGAGCTTGTCCATTCTGTAGGCCTGTAAGCCTGTGATCTTAGGAGTAAAAGCATTCCTGGGAGACCAGCTCTCAGGGCAGGTTTTGGGTCTTAAGGGCTATGGGACAGCCTTAGCTCTGGGCGCAGATGAAAACCGGAAGAGTCCTGTTGTGGGCTGCCCAGTGACTCCCGTGTCCCGTATGCTCCTGGAGGTTCTCTCTTTGGATAGTCAGTGGAGAGAAAGTGCAGTCCCACCTGTGGGCTTAGGAGTAAAGAGTGCTCCTGGCAGACCAACTCTGTTCGGGTAGCTTTGGGGTCCGAAGTACTGTGGGACAGCCCTCTGGGCACAGATGGAGACGAGAGAAGTTCTGCAACTCCAGCTTTTTAGTTTTTCTAATATTAGGCAGAAGAAACTCGACTTTATTAGATCATGCCCACTTGGCCAAGTCTTTCTCTGCATAATTGTGGAATTAATATCTCATCATCTTCCCATGGCACTCTTACATTTGATGAGTTGGAGATTCTAGGCAAGCCAGGGTCAGTACGGGGTATTCTTAGAGTCCTGCCTACTTCTGAACATTGAATTGAATATAGCAATCTCAGATGGTATCTACTGTCCTGAGCACTTCCGTGTGCGTCACTCTGCTGCCTTTAGTGGTAATGATGTGTGTGAGAACCCCGGTCATGCATCTGAAGTGTTTCCTGGGGGGCGGAGGGAGGACGTGATGACACTCTTCTCTACTCCACCTTTAGAGTTTCCTCTGCGTCGTCAGCAGTGAAACACAGGGCTTCATCCCACTCATTGTGCCACGGGACAGTTGGCGGATCTTGACCTTGACCTCAGAAAGTTTCTTGTCTAATATTTGGATAATTTTTCATTTCTGTGTACTACTTTCTTTTGGAATTGTCATTGACTAGACGTGGACTATACTAAAGTCATCTCCTAATGCTGGTTCTCTCTCTTTGGTCTCCTCGTTCTTTCTAAACGCTGTTTTAGAATTGTTTGAACTTCGTATCAGTTCCTTCCGAGTTTCCCATTATGGACTCTAGTCCTGCTCGTTTCCTTCTCCCTTCACATTCTTCCTTTGCCCAGCAACTACCCCCCACCAAGAAAACACACAGACAAATAAACAGCAGCAACAACAAAAACAAAGCACAGAAAACATCTCATTTCGGAAGCTATAGTGTGTTAGAGTGTGTCCCACAATAGATCCCTTTGTCCACACATCTTCTCTTGCAAATGTTCATTGCAATGACTCGTTGGTCTGGCTTGAGATCCTTGGCTTCTGTGACACCATCAACATTGGATCCTCACTGGAGCTCCTCCTGGTTATCCTGCCATTGCCCTGTGCCATGGAGATCCTGCAGCTTTAGAACAGCAGGACTGGCCCCTTCACACACCCCAACCGGTCCAGATAACACAGATTTTGGGATGGACCAGATCAGAACTTTTCTTGATTTTATTTGTCATCCTTTCTACATGTTTTCACTTCTAAGTAATAGAAAACTCAAAATAGCTGCAGCAATAACATTTTGTGTTTTAACTTTACAAGGGGTCAAGAATCATTGCTTCTAAAACTGAGCCAGGGACAAACTCAGGGCCCCCTTCCACCTTCCCCTTTTCTTTGGTGTGCGATGATGTATTTGCCTCTTTGCCCCATCAAAGTTAGCCGCAAAGCATTGTAATTCTTACTGTATAACAACACGAAAAAGCAGAAAGATATGAACAGTCTCTAAGTCTTCCCCCTTTCAATAGGGAAGAAAAGTCTCTTCAAGAATCGTATTGGTTCCATTAGTCAGAATTAGGTCACTTAGCCACTCCCAGCTGCAGAGTAACAGGCCTGGTGCATACCTGGTTTACCGGTCCCTGGGTGCTGATTTTGGGTCGTCCTTGGACCTTAGGACACTCCACATGACTACAGACAGGTCTAGATAAATAGTTGTGCTACGTCTCATCCCTATCATGTGCCAGTGGATCCGGTGGTCTAATGTGGACTCAGTCTTCAGAACTAGGCACTGTGGCTTGCCAAAGGCAGCTGTTGCCACTCAGTAGAATGAATACATTAGATATGATTTGCTGTGTACGAGCCTGGGTAAGCCCTTGCTTAGACTTCCTATGCATGACTTCACCCCGGGAAGGCAGAGCGCTATCACCGTAGACCCAGATGCGAGCCTGGGAGGCACGAAGTCAAGCCTTCTACTGAGTCCTCTTGCATGATGTTCCCTGGGCTGTCGATGGAGTGTGTCGCTTCAATAAGAATAACTCTAGAAGTCAAGTGTGCAGTGCTTATTTTTGTCTCATCTTCAAATCTAGCCAATCTCTTGACTTTCATGTGTGTTCTAGACTGCTAGCTGCGTTTCCATGGGAGGAGAGAAGAAACATGTTTTTAATATACAAACAATTAAGCCCAGCACCTCTTTTGTGCCCTACGGATTTTGTGCATCCTCTTGCTTTTTATTAATAGCTTCATACTCCTTTTTGTTCTCATTTGGTTTGGTTTGGTTTGGTTTGGTTTGGTTTGGTTTGGTTTGGTTTGGTTTTTGAGACTGGGTTTCTCTATATAGTCCTGGCTGTCCTGGAACTTGTTCTGCAGACCAGGCTTGCCTTACACCACAGAGATCCACCTGCCTCTACCTCCCCAGTGCTGGAATTAAAGGCGTGCACCGGCACACCGGGCAACTTCTTATTCTTGATTCTCCTAATACATTTCCTTTCCTTTAAATGGAAATATCTCAGATACTTTGTGATCACTGGATGTAGTTTTACACTTAAGCGATGACTTAATATTGAATGAAAGCTTCGTTAGGCAGAAGAAATGGCTTAGGCACTGGCTGTTCTTCCAGAAGACCCAGGTTCAGTTTCCAACACCTTCAAGGCAGCTCACAACTCCAGTTCCAGGATATCTGGCATCCTCACACAGACATATATGTATGAGCAAAACAGTCATGTAAAAATAAATAAAATTTGGGGATTGGAGATTTAGCTCAGTAGTAGAACACTTTCCTAGCAAGGTCAAGGCTCTCCATTCCTCAGTTCTGGAACAAAAGAAAAGAAAAGAAAAAGTAAATTAGTTTTGTTTTTGTGATCAGGGATTCTTTCTGCTGACCAAACTGAGGGGTGATTAGAAATTAGCATTTTTCATTGAGAAACAGTGTCCGTCCCGGTAGGTCTTTTCATTTATTGTATGAAAACCACCCCTGTCTACTTAGAAAGGAGAGTCATTGTAACCCAACTGCCAGGATTTTGAAGAGAACATTGAGAGAATGGCTTAAGAACGGTGATATGTTTGTTCATTGGACACAGTGAAACCTTTACTAAATAGATTAATCATTTGTAATCCAAAAATCTGAGATCTACAATATTCAAAACAACAGAATGTTTTGTCTACATGTCACAAGTGGAATTCCCAGGTGACCTCATGTGACAGGTTGCAGTTAAAAATGCAAGTTTATGATGTCATATAAAATTAACACACACTTGAGTAATATAAAGTACAGATGAAACATGACAACTTCCCAAGTCCAAACCAATGCAACTCTGACACACTTCTGCTCCCACACATTTCAGATGAGGCTGCTCAGCTGGACCCCAGGAGCAGGCCCATTGCTTGTATTCCAGAGCCCTCTTGAAACTTTGCTCTTGGGAGATCCTATGCTTCCCCTGCTGACCATTTTCCCAGATGCCAACCCTCTTGTCTCCTGACAGAGTGAAGAGACAGCAGTTCCCAGCAGGGTCTGAGAAAGCTATCCAAGTGACCTATTTCCTATAGGGCCCATTCCCCTCTTGTTGGTTCCAAGGGCCCGTGTCTTAAGAAGAGCTGTGTGCTCATTTACCATTCTCTTTACTGAGAGAGGGGTCAGTATTGCGTTCCCTCTGCCTCAGATGTCCATCCCCCTTCTCCGACCTCTGAGAACCTCATGTCTGTGTCTAGTGTACACAGCACTGTGCTAAGCCTAGGGAGCGAGCAAACTGGTCCTTAGCTTCAGGAAGCCTCTGTGCTACAGGACACACTGGGAACAGCCAAGAAAGGATGGAAAATACATATTCTTCAACAGTTTCATGCATGTATATAACACATTCTGGTCACACAATAGTATATGAGAGCAATTCCAAATAAATTAGTCATCCCTGTTATCTACTGAAGACTGGCATCAGTTCCCCATAGGTACTGAAGTCCTTTATGAAAAATGGCTCAGCTAGTCAGTCGCCTGCCTCTAAAGTTTGAAGACCTCGGTTTGTATGTCCAGTGCCCATGTGGCTGGGTATCCTGATATTCACCAAAACCTCAGAGTTGGAGAACATAGGGAGGAAGCCCTGCTGCTGCAGCCAGTGAGCCTACCCAATTGTCGAGCTCTGAACTGAGTTGAGACCCTGTCTTAGGTGGTTGATTAAAGAAGATACTTGAGGGTGACCTGTGCACCGCATGCCCTCAAATACTCTTTGAGTCACATCTAAATTCGATACTGTACCCAATGTGTACAGTGCCTCTTGTAATGTGTTGTTCTTTAAGTTGCAGTTTACTCTATTGGTTGGGAAGAGTGATCAGGACAAAGGATAGCACGTGTTCAGAACAGAGGCAGTTTTCTTTGCAATATTTTTGATTTGTAGTTGTCTGAATCTGAGGATGTGGAAACAATGTGTGTGGAGAGTAGGTAGGAAGTGAGTGAGAGAGAACGACTTAAACTTTTAATGGAGGCGCTTGTCTTCACATCATGAAGCTATCATTTCTTTTATACCTTTTGCTATTTTAGAAGTTCAAAGTGGCAAATCAAATAGACATCTGAGTTTTAAGATTTATTCATGATTTGCATGTTATTTTATGTATATTTTTGTGTGTATGAGTGTATATATGTATACCACTGTATGCAGTGTCCAAGAATGCAGAAAGAGGATGTCAGATCCCCTGGAACTAGAGTTACAGGACTTGTGAGCTGCCACATGGGTGCTGGGAACTGAACCTCTCCAGCTCCAGGTGGCTATGTGTGAGTGCGGCTAAAGTGATTAGAGAGTCACTATTGCATTATGACTCCCTGCCCTGCAAGGACCAAAAGAAGTAAGCAGAAACAGTGGTCCTATACTGCAGGGTAGAGAAACTGGCTTCACAAAGGGATTGGGATGCATCAGGATTCCCTTCATTGTTGCAGAAAGACTTTATCATATACTTAACTGCAAGTTACTTGTTTGAAGAGAGGGTACAAAATAAAGGTGCAGAGGGCATGGAAATTTTTTCTGTTTAAGATTTTGATTAGAAGCTTGTGGGATTTTTTTTCTAAGCATGAGATCATATTTTAAATTTTTTATGTAATTAAAATAGAATTGCACCATACCCACTCTCTCCTGTGTTAGCCCTTCCCAAGTTCATGCCCTCCTCCCCATTAGCCATTGTTGCTACTTATACACACATGTAAATAATATAAATATAACCTGGTGCTTTCAGTGTTGCCTGCACATGCATGTTTCTAGGGCTGACCACTTACTATTAGATAAGAATCCTTGGGGAAAACTAATTCCCCCCTTTTCAGTATAAGATCCTAATTTGTTAAAATGATAGTAAATACAAAATAATTCACTCAGACAATATATGTTAACTTTTAAAATGATTATAGAAACCAACACTTCATAAAGGAGTACTATATAAATATTTATAATTTTATAGAAAAATTATGAAGAAAAAAATCGAGATAAAGATATTCTTGAAGTGTTTCCCTAACTCCACAGATTCTGTGCTGCAAAAGTCAGGAGTATTTCATGAATAGAGTTAATTGCCCACAGGGCACATGTTGGCCTCTCTAAAATTCTTATAAAAACAAAGAAATTAATTATCCAGCACGAAAGCAAGGCCTACTCTTTCTGGCAAACATTCAATTAACTTCTTCGTGCTTGCTGCTTAATGTTGGTTTTGACCAACCAACCATTGAAAACTGCTTTCCTTTGAAACCAGGCTGGAGCAGAGAGCAGTGTTGTGTATGGCTGGTTAGGTGGTCGGGCTCACTGGGCCATCGACTTTTTCCCATGATCTCTGAAGTCAGTGGCCTGCTCTGTTTTGAACTCACTGCAAGATGTGACTTGAACACATTTGGTATTTAACAGAGCCAACCTCTCAGATATACTAGAATAACGAGAGAAAAATTTAACTAGATTTCAGGAAAAGATACTTTGATACTGTAATAACACTGCTAACAAATTATACCTTATTGGTCAGGGCCTGTGACAATCACATGTAAAAGATTATTTTGAAAGTAGATACTTGTGTATCTTTTCTTTCTGATATTTTACAAGGTAAACACCTCTGTATTTTGGAGGCTTTGAACAATCCTGTCCTTTTGCTCATTGGCTTTCTCTACCTTTGAACATGTTGGTGCACACCCACAGTCCCCCTGTATTTTCTGAGCCGTGTAAGAGTTACTACTCAGGTTTCGGGTTCACCCTTGTTCAGTGTGTTCTAAGAACAAGGGCAACGGTCCTCTCTACGTCGGATTGACAACACTGGTGTGACGGAACTGCTCTGTTCTGTCTCCCCGTTTTCCCTACGTGTACTTAGAGCTCTCAGTTGGGGAATCCCTTCAATCTCCAACAGCACTCTAACTTTACATAGAAGAATCTTTTATCACTGGAACATTAATTGGAGAGCCCAAGCCCACTGCATATGTATGGTTGTTTCCTGAGCATCAAGCTTGGGGAGAACTGTGGGTAGGAGCCCTTTGTAGAGCTACTCTTGGCATTTCCCTGCATTTCCAGGGCTCACAGGGCAATTGTCTGTTTGAGGGTCACTTAGTTCAAGTAGTACTACCTGATACTTTTAATTGCACGTCATCCCTTTCCATTTTTAGTTAATGAGAGGTAGAGTGAATGTGTAAATATAAGACATTCTGTCTGGCATTTAATCATGAGTCTTACCTAGATCACTTACTAAAGTTACGATTGCAAAATACCTATTGTTTTTATTTCTTCTTTGTTGGAATTCTTTCCTTTCTGGTTCTGTCTGTTCTGTTCTAATTTTTAAAGCACTCTTCCTATGCAGCTCAAACTGTCTTTGAACTTGCATCCTCCTGCCTCAGACTTGCAGGCCCATGTATCAGCACGCCCAGCCAATCGGAAACGTTTTCTAAAAGCCACTCGCTTGTGTGGTAATGCCCTGCTTGGACACACGAGATTCCTCATCTGCCTCCTGAGTCCTGAAAAATATTCCTGCCTCCTTCTTGGAGCCTTTACTGTTTTTAACTCCCCTGCTTCAGATCCTGTACATATCTACTTCATTGCAGCTTAGACTGAGCCATTTCTCATGGAAGATCAGCTCCCTTTAGCGACTTTGGTGTGTAGGAAGGAATTCCATTGCGTGTGGGCCAGAGAGATGACAAGAGAGCTCACTGCTCTTCTAAACTTCAGTTCCCAGCACCCACATTGTATTGCTCACAACTACCTCTAAGTCCAGCTCCAGGGGATCCAGCACCATCTTTTGGCCTCTCTGGGCACCCACACATAATGATATATATTCACAGATATCCATATATATACACACACATATATACATATACAGGTGTATAAATAAAAATATTTTAAAGTTGTGTTTCTTAACATTTATTTTGTTAACATATTTTGAACTTTTCTGTTTGTTTGAGACTAGATCATGCTATATAGCATAGTCTGGCCTCAGACTTGCCTGTACTCCACCTTAGCCTCTCTCCCAAATGCTGAGAGCAGAGGTCTGTGTCACTGTGCACAGTGAGGGCTTTGAAACTTATGAACTATGTTCACCTTCTGTTTTGAGGGATATGCACTTACCCATCCTGCTTGTGATAATTCTGCTGTATGCTTTTTATACAGAATACATTTTGGTGCCTATTCTCTGATCTCCTGATACCAACCCCCTCCACCACTTCCTTTCCTAAACTTATGATCTTTTTCTTAAAAGGGACAAAGTGTCTAATTCTATCAAGGGTCCGTGTTTGATGTGCTTTTATCCAGGGAGATAACTTTTATCTGTGAGTCAGATTTTATGATTGCTTAGATAATGTAGAGCCCAACTCTGTCTAATAGACCAACAGTTTGACTCACCTGTAAAGATGTAATTTTAAGAAAAAGAGAAATAAATGTTGTGAAGATCAGACTATTGATTTTTCTTTTGAATTTAGTCACCTTTCTCTGGCAGATATATTGTTCTTTTTATGTTGTGTGTGTTTCAGAGGTTGTTAGGTGTAGGAAATTCTGTGGGGGGTTAGGATGCATGGCACAGCTCTCTCAGGAGCTCACTGTCTCTTAGGGAACATGGGGTAAGGATTCTGTTGTTTAAAGTAGGAGATAAACTCCAGTAAGCACTACAAAATATTTAAGTGTTGCAGGTATCTAGAAAACATCAGACCTGGTTCAGGACAGCAGAGAATTTTCATGGTATGTATGACTGAGAACAGAGTCCAACAACCCTGGAAATCAGAGCCACAAAGAGAGGAGCAATAGAAATGATCAGAAATAAGATGAAACCACATTCGTAGGGATTGCAGTCAAACTGTTGGTTGTCAGGTAGGTAGGCTAATTCAGAGGGCCTGCTCTTGTCTGGTGTTTGGATGTTGTATTAGTTTTCTTGTTCTTGTAAGGAAGTACAAGAACTGTAAAGAAATAGAAAAACTGCGGAGGAAAGAATTAACTCTTGGTGTGAGGCAGATACAGAGTCTGTCATGGGGAGAGGTGTTGCAGGTGGTCACGTTGCAGTCAAGAAGCAAGAGAAGCATGCTAGCACGCCACTAACTTTCTCCTGTATTCAGCACAGGTCCGACTGTGGAATAGTGCCACCATGTTCACAGTGGTTCTGTCTCTCTGTTAACCCTGTCTGGCAACTCTGTTAAAGACACACCCATAGGAATGTCTCCTAGGTGACTCCTGAGTCCGGTCAAGGTGACAATGAAGACTAGCCCCACAGGTATGTTCTTCAGAAGTAGTGAGTGGATCAGAAATGGAACACAGATTGAGCAATAAACACCTAAATGGTCATCTGGGCCTGTGTTATCTACAGAATGTCGGGCCCTGTGGTAAGAGACATTTGAAACAACTGCCAATGCTTACACCTTGACTTTTGGATCTTTAGACCACTTTTTAGCCCATTGATGGCAAGGTTCAATCTCCAGCACCACAGAAAAAGGGGAAAAGTCTAGAACTTGGGATTTTTCTAGATCCTCTTGAAAAGCTAGAAGTTTTGGTGTAGCTTGGCCATGGAACATGTATGTATTGTTTTAAAGAGCTCCGGCTCACTGGCGTGCTAGTGTCCTCTGTCTTGGGCTGTCTCACCAGGTCCTTTCTCTGACATTGCCTCTCCTTCCTACCCTCCCAGGCTTCCTTTTTGTTTTGCTGGAGGTCAAGAAGTGAAATATTTCTTGCATGAAAGGGCCAGCCATGTACTCCAAGAGAACAAACAGTATCTTTCTTTAAAAATATATTCATTTTTATTTTGTGTGTGTGAATGTTTTACAAACATGTGCATCTGTGCATCATATGCACGCACACCCAGAGAGGTCAGGTGAGAACACTGGATCCCCTGGAACTAGGTTATAGTGTTCTGTGGTGCTGAGAACCTGACCCAGTCTTCACATGAGCAGCAGGTACTCTTTGGGGGCCCTCTTCCTAGCCTGGAGAGCATATTTGTGAATGTGTAGAATGTTCTTTGTCTTTGTTATGTAAATAAAGGGAGTGTTGGTGTGGGCACCCAAAAGTTGGGTACCTTAGACAAGAAGGAACAAAAAGGGCTAAGTTCTTGAGCCTGCATGATACTTGCTGCCTTTAAGTACATTGGAAAGTCAGTTTGCTTCCACTCAGACGGGTGTATAAAGAAGTTTCCAATGATAATAAGCTTAAATAAAGCAGGGTTTTCTGTAAAACAGCAAGGCCAGAAGAGATGGATGTTGCAAAAATAGAAGTCTTTCCCTTTTTACTTAGTTCCAGTTGCAGCTGGTATTAAACAGTTTGTTGGTTGTTTTAAATACTAATTTATAATAATCTAGAATTACCTGGAATGAAATTCTTATTCGGGGAATTATCTAGATCAGGTTGGCCTGAGAACATGTCTACAGGGAACTGTCTTGATTTTTAGTTTACCGAGTTTCTTGTGAATGGCACCATTCCCTAGGCAGAGGGTCCTAAACTATGTAAGACAGAGAAAGGTAGGTGTAATGAGTTAAGGGTTGCTTTGGGGGCAAGTCAGTAAGGGCTTCTTGTTGTCTGCTTGTTTCATTTTGCGAGGGTCTCAATATGTAACCCAGGATGTGTCAAGCTTAGACTTTCTGTCCCAGCCTTCCGCATACTAGTATTGTGTACATACACCACCGTGCTGAGAACTAGTTACTGATACACTGCAGTGTTTCCTCATTTTAACAGAAAGAGATTATCAGGTAGTCTTCCTCTTTTAGACAGACTAGATTTATTTTCATGCATAACAAAAATATGGAAGTGCTTGCTGTCTAAATATATTTAGTGTTTAATTTAACTAATAAAATCTTGGCTAGATTAGTCTATTTTGAAAGAAAAAATTTAAAACTGGAAATATAAAAATATTGCCAGGCAATACTATGCCTTTAAAAGTAAAACTAGACAAAGATATTGATTTGTATAAATTGTATTCTAAGAAAATATGGCGAATATGCTGGTTTTTAGACAGGAAGTTATATTCTATTTTCTTAGCAGCTGCTAGTCAACCAGAAGGCAGTGTAGAGTGCTTGATCGGCCTACAGATGCCCTGCAGAAGGAGTTGACCCCCTCTTGTTGCTTGAGTACTTTAAAATATATTTGTGGCTTTCACCTCTTGTCTAACCCACTCCTATCCTAACTTTTCTTTAAATGGTCCTATGTAAGTGTCATTTTATAGTCTCTTATGTTTAATTTCAATATTAGATGGGAACATTACTCTCAGTTATTGGCACCCTTCTAAGCAGTAAAGCAAGCAGGCTTTCTGAGGTTGGGCACTTTTAAATATGGCAAGGTTGGAGTGTTCAGTGTCTTCGCCTGGTGACAAAGCTGTCCATCCAGAGCAGGCGATAACTGTAGCTGTGTTCTCACACAACAGGAGCAGCCTGTGTTTGATAGGATAGGGGACAGTGTTGACCAGGGATAGCCTACAGCTCTTGTCTCCTTACAGAGGGTAACCCTGGGGAAATAGAGGACCGAAGGGGTAGCTAGCTGCTTTGGGGGCCTGAGGAGTCCCTGCCAAGCTCCTGTTACTCAGCTTCATGCAATAAGAAGGAGCCTGGCCTTTGTTCTTTTATTACTCATTCTTGTGTGTGTTCAATGTATAGGCGCACATGTACACACATGCATACACTTGTGTGCATGTGTGTGGAGAGCAGAAAACAGCCTGCAGTGTCTCGGGCACGTTCCACTTTCTGTTTGAGACAGGGTCACTTACTAGAATTTCACCTAGGAGACTAGGTCTGCTGTCCCAGAGTCCAAGTCACATGCTCTTGCAAATGTTGTACTGACTGAGCTCTCTCCCTGACCCCGCTTACAGCCTCCCCACCAGTGGCACCTTTGTCATTGACTTACATTTAAGTCCATCCTTTTTGTGGCTGCTTCTCTTCATAGGTTTGTGTGACTCACTGGATGCAAGCTCTTTGCTATCATAGGCTTAAAAAACTAGAATAGCTTTTAGTAAGCTCTGTAAAATTCAGACTCGGGTGTGGCCCACACAGACTGACAGCTGTGCAGTGTGTTCATCAAGAGTAAGACGCCCAGTGTAGCACAGCTCTCTCTGCTGGGTACCTGTTGCCTCAGGGCTTCTGAGCTGCCCTTAGGAGGCTCTTCATCGGCTTCCACTTAGACTTTAGAACGAGTCCCAGCGGATGATTTGTATGTCTCTGATAAGAAGTGAGATCACAAGTGAATGTTTACATTTGTGCTTTCTATCGTAATGTATATAAAAATTGTAGTCAGCACAAGGGTCCTGTGATGTCCCAGGTACTGTTGGACAGGAAAAAGTTGGACATAAGTTAAGCTTGGGTAATTTAAAAGTCAACTTCAATGTGATGGTTCAAGCTTGCAGTAACTGGGATGCTGAGGCAGGAGGATCGCCAAGTTTAAGGCTAGCCTGGGCCAGATAATGATTCCTACTCCAGCCTTGGTTGTATAGCCAGACTATCTTAAAACAAAAACAAAATTAAGAAGTAAAAAGAAAACAATTAAAGAGATGAATAATTCAAATGATTTGCTGACTGCATGAAGTTTTGAAGGTAAAATACACTAATGCTTGAAGTTTGAAAAATACCAACTTAGTTGAAACCTAGTAGAAACAGCTTCCCTAAGTTAGATAATGGTTTGTAGCAGAGCCCTATCTGTTCTGTGCCTTTTCATATGTACATACATACATACATACATACATACATACATACATACATACACACGTACATACGTGCATATGTACATACACACATACACACATGCACACATATGTACATGCCATAAATAAGCTGCTGCTTTGTGGAGGGAGATATGTGTTTTAGAATTTGGGAAGCTTCTATTTTATAATGTGAAACTTCACATGGTGGACCAAATTTGGAAATCTGTGTTTGACAAAGGTCACTCTGAAGCCAGGGCCAGGCTGCTTGAAACGGGAAGAGACTGGGCGAGCGCTGTACTGATCAGCACAAGTTGCTGAGAACCTTCACTGCATTATGACCCTGATTTAATTCATACTTACCTTCCTCCTCCATTTCTCTCTCTCTCTCTCTCTCTCTCTCTCTCTCTCTCTCTCTCTCTCTCTGTGTGTGTGTGTGTGTGTGTGTGTGTGTGTATGTGTGTGTGTGCGCGTGTGTATCCATAGATGTGTATTTTTTTTCCAAAGTAAATGTGACAATGCCAAACATAAGTGAAAATGAAGAGGGCTTGGTGCTGGGATCTAGGACCAGAGAGGACAGAATGGTGGCTGTTGCTTGCCTTGGAATGCTTACTCTCTAGCAGGAGTGCATGCTCTGGGATGCAAATAGAAACTGAGTGTGATGGCACGTGCCTTCAATCCCAGCACTCAGCCTTATCTACAGAAAGAGCTACAGGACAGCCAAGGTTGTTACACAGAGAAATAGTTTCAAAAAAAAAAAATAAATGAATGAATGAAACAAACAAACTGAAAGTTCAGTCATTAGTTGAAACCTGTTTTTTTCAATGTGGGACTTACCTTGAAACTTAAGCTGTAGCTGTTGGATGAGGCAGCCCTGAGATTTGCCTGTTAATAAGTGCAAAGGCCTTAGGCAAGTCCCTTAACTCTTGCACACGTCAACATCGTCACCGTCACCATCCCCACTCTTATGCCCACCACTGTTCCCTTAGTAAAACAGGTCACTGGTGGCCACTGAGGGAAAATGCACAAAGCTTGTTCTCTGATGCTAAGTATGGCAGGTGCTCCTGCCTGCTAGAGCCGTAGAGCATATAATGACTTGGAAGCCAACACAAGATGTTTTCAAGCCACAGAACCCTTTCTTCAACAAACATTGACATGGAAACCCGATACGAAAGAGAGATTAACTTGGATCTGCTCTGTTTGAAGTCGTTATGGGCAGTTGAATCTCTACTAGAGTGTTGGTTCTCCAACTAGCCAGCATTCGAATCACAGACTTCTGGGCACAACCACATTTTTTTTGAGTCAGTGAGTTTGGAATGAGACTGAGGAATGTTCTTTTGATGAGTTCCCGTGCTGTTGCTGCTGGTGATGGGATGATAGGAGCAGGGAGAACCATAAATGAGAGCTACTGTGGTAGAAGGTATGGGTGTATTTGGTAACAGCCAGAGCCTTGGACATTTACACACCAGTCAAAGCTAGGGCCATATCTTCTGCCTTTGGGGCCTTTGGGGTCTGTTGTCTGCAGTGCATTTAGTAGAGTAGGTCTTCTGGTCCATTAGCTGGGGCTTATTATAAAGCATGTCCACAACCCTCGTCCTAAGCCACCCAGAAGATCTGACGCCCAGGATTTGCACTTTTACAAACTGTAGTTGATTCTTATACTGGCCAAAGTTTAGGAACGGTTCACCTAGGCATGCCCTACGCCCAAGCTTAGGAGCAGCTTAAGAAACTCCCTACAGAAAGCACGATGTCCACCTCTCTCTGCCCAACATAGTGATCTTTCCACTAGTTTAAGTTCTTGGTTCTACCAAAAGCTTCCTTGACCTTCGCTGTATTCAGAGCATTAAAGAGACTGCTGCATTTGTCGGCAGGTTCAAACAGTCATGTATGGTAAAGAAAAGGAGAGGCTGACTGTTCAGCCCAGTGGTAGGGCATCTTCGTAGCATATGTGAAAGCCCTAAGCTCACCCTCTAGCACAGGAGGGATTGGGTAGTGAGCCTGAAGCTCACTGGTTTGCCTACACTGGCTGGTGAACCCCTTAAGTGACTAGACTGTGGGTTGTTCACTGCGGATCCCCCCAACCCCAGAAGTGTTTGCTTAGATGCTACGGTGTACTGATTAAACATTTACACAAAACAGGAGCCTTGCTGTCACCCAGCTAGATGTTCTCCTTCGTTGGTGTATTGTCCTATTGTGTCTTCATCTTCCTCAGGCAACCCATGTTACAGTGCTCATTTCGCCATTATGTTTCAGTTGTGTGTACTCATAGAAATGATTACCTACAAAAGCACATGTCACTAACCTCATGCACCTGCCACCCTTTCTCTACAATATTCTGAGTTAATTCTAAAACCGGTCAGTCTGTCTGTTCACATATCCACACGTATCCCTGTTTAGCTCACGTACAATTAGCACCACATCTAACATTTTCCTCCTGCTTCATAGACTTTGTGGATAGGCAGCGTTCTGAAGGGTATGTTTTCTTTCACAGTGGCTTTTAAAGAGTGTGTGTTTAAGAGTCTTTAACAGTTGGTTTTATTCCTAGGTTTGTAAGCCTGTGTCGCCATAAACCGTGTCTCAGGGCAACCTAGGAATGTCTGCCACTTGTTTTTCAACACAGATGTCTTTCCTCTTTACTATTAAGACATTCTTTTTCTTGATATATCCTTATTTTAAAGTGATTGGCCAGATCACGTCACAGTGTGCCGCTGTCAAGGAGGTATCTGAGGCAGCCTCAGCTGCTGGCTAGACCAACTCAGGAGTACACACTTGTTGACTGCCTACTGTTTGCATAAACCTGTTGGCTGACATGACAGAGCATTCAATGAAGAAAACAGGCTTCTTCAACTTGAGCTACATTTTAGTTTGGAGACAAAATCTAAAAGAAACAAACACTAGTTAGTACAGTTTCAAGCAGTTTCAGAGGGAACTGAGGAGAACTCTGATGGGACAAAGTGGAAGAAAGACTGTATGTAGTATGAGGAAGTAAAGACGGGGAGTCCAAACAGGCTGTGCTGACCGACGGGCATAACAGAGAACAGATGGCTGCAGACCCTAACTGGATCCTACCAAGAACTGGATTACAGTATATACTTAATGATTGTCTTCCTTCTATGTAGATGGAAAAATACTTTGTTTCTACCCCCCACCCCCACCCCACACATTCTTTTAAAAAGCCTTAGGAACATTTGTATATAAATAAATGCCTGGTTCATTTGTTGGTTACATGAACGCTGTTGGTTTTTGTGTAATTTCAATCATTGCTTATAATGTTGGGCTTTTCATGGTGTATCTTTCATTCTGATCTGTAAGTGATAAAGTGTGTTTCTAGCCATCTTATCCTAAATTCAATCACACTGATTTTTATGTAACATAAAACAAAATGGAAAATAATCTTCAAGTGTCTACTCTGTATAATCCAGAGAAGCAGTTTGTAAAGAGCAAGTCGAGTCGGAACAATGTGAATGCCGTGTCTTGTTAATTTGATAGAAGCTGGCATTTTAAAAGTCAAAGTAAAGATAAAAATCACAGTTAATTGTTTTCGTTCTTTAAACTGGCAGGGCTAACCCTGATGGCTTTTATATTACTGCTAAAACATTTCTCAAATAAAACTTACCTTTATTATAAATAGTTTCAGGAAATGTGGTGGCACTGTGTGGAAGGAAGACTGTTTTTGTCAATTTAGAAAGTTAATAATTCTTGTGACAATACTATAGCTAAAAAGTCGTTGCTAGTTTTCCAAATTTCAGTGCTCACTGACCTTCCACTTGAACCTAGCTAAAATGTAAACATTTTCTTGAGGTGGTTAGGGGCTGGGCCAGCCAATCTGGAGGGTATTAGCGGTGTTCTCTTGGGAGGTTGGAACCCTGGGTAATTCTCAGGAGCTCCTTTCCAAGCCAGAGGCTGTCTTCAATATTACATATTGCTTAATTCTTCTGTGCTCTGCTAATAATGCCTACCGTGCCTCTTGGAAATCTCATTAGTTAAAGATGTACTTAATGTGCCTTTGAAGTGGAGGGTAGGGCGGGCTGTATTTGGAAGCTTTCCTGCCCTTTCCCTGCCGGTTGCTAATATACATAGTGTGGAGTTCAGCCCATTGAGGTCGAGCTTCATGCCCTTGGGTCTCAAAAGTCTGACTTTTTAGGAATCTATTACACATCCAAAATATTTTTGTTCAAAGAAAAACTAAGTACTGTATCAACTCCCTTTGACCTGTCAGTCCCTTTAAACCCTCTGAGGTGTACTAAGCAGTGTTTTTCAAACTTCAGGTCATGACCCGTTAATGGTCGTTAAATCAGGTTAGTGGGTTAAAACCAGCATTTTAAAAAGTCAATAGAATATAGCAATCATAGTGAGGGTAGGTATTGTCTCGCAGTGTCTCTCCATTTAGACAGATGTGTGTGTGAGGTTTTGTCTAAGTGTGGAAAAGGAAGCTATTTATTTGCTCTGCATGACCCTCAGGCTGGGAAGTGACTATGGAGAATATTTTAGAGACAGGATTTATAATCTCATGCTTAAATGTTTACATTTTAATTCCTTCAATTCTCAGCTACTAAGCTAATGCCAGAGTTCATTAATATTTTAAAGGAAATTTCGAAGACAAGGGGTTTAAGAAACTACATTTTAAAACGGATTCTTTTCTCATTCAAACATTGTCCTATAACCAAAGGCAAACTCAGCAGGACTCGTGCTCCTTCCCTCACATCATAGTGGACAGCTGTTTCTTCACATAGAAAAAGAAAATGATACCGAGTGGGAAATGTAGTTGTTCGGTAGCAGCCCAGACTCTTCTGTAAAAGATTTCCATGCACTGAGGGAAACCATTGTTTCATTTAAGAAAGCCATGTAAGTTAACACGTGTTTTGAATGGGTGCAGGTACAAAAAAAAATCACAAAAATGTGGTCAGGCTCGTGTTCAAATCCTTTAGATCCCTACTTGTTTTACTTTATGTCCTTCAAAACAGTGACCGTGTCCCTCAGCATCCAGCTTGAGAATTGTTTTCAAAAATGCTTGCCCTTTACCCGGTCGGTGTCAGACTCTTAAGATTTTAACTGAAGATTTCTTCCTATCGAATATTTTTCTGCTCACTAAATAAACATTAAACTCGATTGTTAATTATTTAAAGTTTTAGACTAGATTTGTATTTCAGTATTGATGTTATACATATTGTATTTTTATTATATAATGTTAACCTTAATTTCTCCAAACGTTTCTCCTCTGTAAAATAGATGATAGTTAAGATATATTCCAGACATCAAACTGATGCCTGATATCTTTTTATATCTCCTAGTCATTGCAAACCAGTGTGTTCCGATTCAGGTTGTGGGATGTCATGCTTCCATAGTGAGTGTGGTGGGGTCACAGTACGGCACACTGAGACTGGATTGTTGATTAAAGACAAAAACATACAGGCCAGTCAGGGCTCATCAGTGAGACCCTGCTCCCCAAAGAGAAGTACCCATTCACCCTTAAATAGCACATCCCTAAAGTAGATAACTGTCTCTTGGTTGTGGCTTATAGTGATTTTAGTGTTTTGAGTCTACTGTCAGTTCCCATCTGGCTTATGTAAGAAGTATTCTGAAGTTATACAGTAATAATGCTCATCCTTGAGATATTCAGGAGGCACGGTAGGTTCATTTAATCCTGGTTATAGCACTTTGAAGATGCTAAAAGTAGACTGAGTGCCCTGCTGGACTATACTGTGCTCCCATACCCTCCAGTTTATGCATTTAAACTGTTGTGTGCACTGCTTCTCTTGATGTATGAGCACCATCTGTGTACGTTAACGTTTTCACACTGTTAGTTTTTGTCTTTTAATGTGAGTAAGCAAAAGTTGTCAGGCTGAGCACCTGTGTTCACAGTCATGGCCATCAGAAGCTTGGGCTCAGGTGAGGGTGATGCATGCTCCTTGGTGTGTCGTGTCTTAAAGTCGTAGTAAGAACAGGTTGCAGGTAGAATTTCAAAATGCCTTGTTTTATCTCAAATAACAGCATAAAGGGTTTACTTGGCTATTTATTTACCTCATTGCTGCAGGTTTTGTGTGTGTCCTGGAAAGAGGCTTACGAGCTGCACATGGTGCTTTGCCTGTCAGACTTTCAAAGCTGTGCTGACGTCTTTCTTCTCCTATTTGCTGCATCTTTATGTTTAAAGTGGCTCAAAATGAACTTAATCATTAGTTTTCTGGCTTGTTTTATTTTTGAAACCAGTGTTATTGTGTTGACTCTAAAGCAAACAAAAACAAAAAGCCATTTCTTCCTTCCTGCAGTGGCTTTGATGTTCATTCTGAGAGTGGTCGATGCATGATGATAAATGTTCTGTTAAACACAAAGCACGCCTTAAGTACAAACAAAATATGGACTTTCTTCCCCAATTATTTTGATTCCCTGTACAAATATCACTGTAGCTGATCAGCTGTTGTATTGAATAAATGGAGAAAGAATTAAATTTTTCCACACGATTGACTTTTTATACAAAAAGCAAGGCTGATATCCTGAATAAGAAACGTTGACAGTGCTAACATTTGGTGAGGGGTAATAACGGAGCTGTCCATTTTCACTGGAACACAAAGAGCGCTCTAGAGAACACACGCGCTTCACCCGTCAGTCCTGATTCCATGCACAGAAAGGCTAAGACAGTTAAACTGTGCACCTCACAGCATGTATGCTGTCCTTTCTTAACAACATCTTAGAGCATTGATGCTTAAAAAGGAAGCACTTGGTGTCTTTTCTACCAACAGGAGTAACTCTGAAGATACTCTTTTGGATACTGTTGCTTACCACCCTACACTTGGTGCTAGGCTTTCTGGAGGTAAGGATGAGCAGGAAGACAGCAGTTCCTTTTGGTGGAATTGACTGTTTTCTTTCTGCTACTCAACAGAAAACTCCATTAGCACAAAGCCACTGCAGAAAGCCACCATGCTCAGATAGTGTGTTTTGATTGTACAAGGTGCCTGAGTAGGCTAAGCTTTATCTGTAATGTAGCTAGTCTGACTTAGTCTCCATGCTCCTCTCTCGTACGTGAACTGCAGTTCCCCACAAGCTTTGCCTTCAAGCCCTGTGATTGACACATCAAACCATAAACACAGAAGTGCATAGGCTGTTTACACACCTTGACATGGATATGTCTGCCAATTTCCCTTTCTCAACACTAAATTCATGATTTTGGACAAAAATTAAGAAGTCCCTGTTGGTCAGGGAGTGTAGCTCACTGGTGGAAGGCCTGGTTGGCACATGTGAGGCCCTGAGCTGTCCTTAGCACACTGTCCAAAGAAAGAAGGGACAGGACTGTTTGGTAGAGATCCAACAACTGGTGGGAATTAGAAAGGTTTTAGTTTGTGTATTACAGAAAAATTACACAATAGATTTTTTTTATCATTTGTAGTTAGTGTACATGTTCATGTCTGTACACCACTGTACTCACTCCAGAAGAATCCTTTGTCTCCCAGCTGCCACATCGGCTTTGTATTCTCACAACCCGGGTCTCGTGTCCACCAAGATTCTACTTTGGGGATAATCATGTCAATTTAGTTTTCTGACACCTTCTCTCACTTCATTTTTAGAATTTTAAGAATAAAAAGTACCTTGATGTCTTAATATTCAAACTATATATAAGTAATTATTTTTAAATTTTCTTGGTCAAATATATAGGATACCAAATTTAATTAACCTTGGGATACAACAAGTGTTGGCACATGGAATGTTTGCTGCCAGTTTTAGGGTAAGGGTCTGTTTAGTTTAGCTTAGCTTAGCTTAGCTTAGCTTAGCTTAGCTTAGCTTAGCTTAGCTTAGCTTAGCTTAGTTAGTCCCTGCTGTCTCTGGCAGGCTGCCTCTTTCCCACATGTGTTCCTGTGTGTTAGTGCCCCATGTGAGCACGAGCCATGTGCAGAGGTCAGAAGATAACCTCAACTGTTGGTCTTCACCTACCAACTTATTTGAAACAGGGCATCTTGCTATTTGCCAATGTGGATATCAGGCTAACTGGCGCAAACTTCCTGGAATTTTCAGTCTTTTCTTCCCATCTCTCTGTGGGAATGCTGGGATTATAGGCACGTTGTGTCTGGCTTCACATGGGCTCTGTGGATCTGAACTCAGCGCTGTAATGCTTTCACTCATGTTCTCTATGCACTGAACCAAAGGTGCACGGTGACTTATACTTTCATAGCCCCCTCACTTTGCTAATGCCTCAGTGCCTTCGGCCATGTTTAATATAGCCAACTTCTCTTAAAGCCGAGAACAAGTGGCTGCACCTCCATAATAGACTTTGTGAATGTCCAGTGCTTAATGCCATTCTCAATTGGGCAACGGTTACGTAGTCAAACTTTGGGTGATGGTGGCGATGGTCATCTTCTTCTACCATTCCAGTGAGGAAAGAGTTATTAGGCATCCTGAATTATAAAGAAAATTGTAGAGTGCTTGTGTTATAGCAATTTACAAAACAAAACAAGATTTTAGGGTTTAGTAATTTGGCCTTACAGGCATGAAGATTTGAGTTGTATCCCCAGAACCCACATTAAAAACACAAACAAGGAAGAGGGGTGTAGTATGTGTTTGTAATTCTGTCTCTACAGCGACAGAGCAGGCTCATTACCCAGCTAACCTAGAGCTAACCTAGTACTTGGCTAACTCCAGGCCAGAAAGAGAGAAATCCTATTATGAAAAGCATGGTAGATGAACAGAGTTGTCCTTTAGCCTCTGTACACTCACATGTGTATCACCACACTCATGGACACACACACATACACACTCGCTCACACCCACACATGTACAGGGTAGCCAAGTGTGGTGGTACAGACCTTCATCCCAACACTTTGGACAGAGAAGCAAAAAGCTCAGGAGTACGAATTCAGGTCTACACAGAGAATTTAAGGTTACCCACAGGGGCCCTGCCTCAAAATGAAACAAACAAAATACCTTGTAAAAGTAACTTTTGTTGGCCTAATGTAATTGTCATCTCAGAGGCTTGCTGCTAAATAAGCTCACCCTTTCTAACTCTGAAATTTGAACTCTGGCTGGCAGGTTCAACTCAGCTCTTCTGGCTCTAACGCCTCTGCAAGCTGACTAATTCAATCTTGCTTCTCTCAGGCTCTCACTGAATTGTTCTGTTTGGGCTCAAACTAACTCTGGTAATTTGTTCTCTTCTTTTGGCTCCTCATTCTCTGGTTCATTCTGCCTTTACTTGTGTCTAGCTGTTCTCTCTCTGACTGCCTGTCCTTAAGTAGACTCTTTCCTGTCTGTTCTCATGAGAGTTGGATGTGTCCTTTCTCTGACTCATTCTGTCAGATCTTTCTTTGATTCATCACGTTGCCTCTCAATTAGATATCACTTTCAAACATAGCTGTTTCCTTCTACAAACTAATCTTACCTACATTGTTTGGGATTAAGGTATGTACTAAGGATGAGTCTATATTCCAGCAATGTTGCTGGATGAAAATTACCCTACAATACCTTTTTGGTAATACATATTCTATAAGGACTCTTAAAATCTCAACAGCTATTCATGTCAGTTGCAAAATAAATTGGCTACTAATCTGTTTATTTTACGATCCTATTTCTGTTTTCCTTTTTGGAATCTGAATTTGAGCTTAATCTATGTAAAAGAAGAATTTTGATTATCACATTTCAGATTAGTAAAGTATATATTTAAAACATTACTACTTTTTCATCATGGAGAAAGTTAATATTAGATTAAGAAAACATTTTAGTATTGACAATACCAGAAAGAAAATTATGGTATATTTCTGTTAGGTTTATCATCATCCACACATAACCAATGGCACTCTTGTGCATGGTGTAAACCCAAAGATAAAATGGCCTATCAATTAAGCGGTAAGTCGATGGGGAAACTGATGTTCTGGGAAGAGCTGCTCCTTGTCACAAGGTAGCCACGCCTCATCAAGTGGCAGAGATGTGCCGCACTGTGCCAAGGGTTCCTTCACTCCAAAGCCACCTGAGAGAGTGTTACCTGCTCATTTTTGAAATCCAAGAGGACAAAATTAATTTCAAGTGCTTTTGAATGGCTAAGTGTGGAAAGGGTGGGCTGGTGAACGCAAACTGTTTTGTCTGTGTGATGCATGGCGGCCATGGGACTTCCTGAGTTCATTGCCAGTCTCCACTGTCTTCCCTTTCACTTATTGTGAGCATCTTCCTACACGTTGGCCATCTCACAAGTCCTCCTCGCTAGTTGTCATGCCTTTAAGAACTGTTAGCTCATGAAACCTGAAACACACTGTAACTGTTGCTGCTGCACCCTAACTTCCTCTCACTTCCTCTGCAGTAGCTCAGGCCATGGTACTGACTTTAGATGATGTCATCACAGAAACTTAGGTATCGAGCCAGAGCTAACTTACAGGATGGTTTTCTGTTGTCTTAAGAACAGATGGTGTGTGAAGTATCTCTAATTCAAGCTTACAAAGTTGGTTGCAGGGCCATGTGATGGCACAGTGTTAGAGCTCTTGCTCAACATGCACAGGACCTGGGTTCTAACCCCAGTCCTACAGGGAAACACCTCTTGCAGCCTTTTCCTTTCTACTTCTGGTTCACTGGTTTGCTCCAAGTTCATGGCCAGACTGGTCTCTATAGCAAGTTCTAGGCCAGCAAGGAAGGACTGCTTATGAAATATATCTCGGAGCACTGCCACCCCATCCTAACAGTCACATTTATAAGATGATCTTGCTTATAAAGGGACATTTTAAAAACCCTTTTGACTGCTTCTTTGTAAGTTTCACATCATGTACTCCAGGCTCACTCTATCTCCCTGTCCCCGCTGTGGAAGCTGCAGGGTCACAGTGTGTCACACACACAGTGTGTCACACACACAGCATATTCCCTTTTGCCCAGACACCTTTACTTGCAAATGTTTCATTGCCTTGAGTCAGTGGTCTGGTCCAAGGCCTTTGCTTCTGCTACACCATCAATCCTGAGTCCTCACTGGCACTCCTCTGGAGTACCCTGCTGCTGCCCTGAGTCATGGTAATCCTGCAGCTTTGGCTCTGCAGGACCCGCCAGCAAAGGGGCATTGGTTTTTTTTTGTTTGTTTGTTTGTTTGTTTGTTTGTTTGTTTTTTTGGTTCTTTTTTTCAGCGCTGGGGACCGAACCCGGGGCCTTGCGCTTCCTAGGTAAGCGCTCTACCACTGAGCTAAATCCCCAGCCCCAAACGGGCATTGTTATTCAGAGTGGAACCTGTATAAGTGTGTGAGCTCCAAACTTGGAGATGTGGTTTAACAAGTTCTGCTCTCCCAGAGGACCCACATTCAATTCCCAGCACCCACATGGTGGCTAGCACCCACCTATAACTCTAGTCTCAGTGGATCTGGCACCCTTTCTGGCCTCCATAGGCACCGTACACACATGGTGCACAGGCATATGTGCAGACAAAACACCCACACACATTAAACAAATAAATAAAAGTGTCTGCCAAGGAATCTCAGGGAGGATACTCTGACCTCTAAATCTGGACATTATTTTCTTTTGATTTCTGAATTTTTGATTAAGAATTGCATGTTTTATTGCCTCTTTGAAATTTATTTAAAGTGACTGATCAAAACTTAATTTTTTTAAAAACAGTATTTGTTCATATGTGTATAGGTGTTTTCCCTGCATGTGAGTTGGAGCACAAGTGTGCAGTGCCTGAGGAGGATGGGACTAGAGTGAGTAGCAGCCATGTGCCACTGTGTGGGTGCTGAGAATCAAACCTGAGTCCTCTGAAAAAGCGCCCAGTTCTTTTTAACTGCTGAGGCATCTTTCCTGTTCCCAAACTTGATTTATAAAATGAAAAAAAGAAAAAGAAAGAAAGAAAGAAAATCAAGTCATGATTCCTTTGTGAGCCAAACATGATACTGTTTTATCTTTAATCCCAGGACTGGGGAGCCGGAGGCAGGCAGATCTCTGTGAGCCTAAGGCCAGCTTGGTCCACAAGGAAAGGTCTGGGCTAGTCCAGGCACACTCTACAAGTAAACTGTATTTGTGTATGCTTTGGACATATGTACAGAGTGATAGATTAACACCGACTAAAGACTTTTGACCTACACAACGGAAAGAAGCACTGAAATAGAAGCTACTCTTAGTGCTCTCTCTATTTCCTCCAGAATAGAAATTTCTCTCTCTTTATTCTCTACTGTGTCCCTGGACGTAGTTCTAAAGATTCATTGAATGGTCTAATTAAAATAGTTACTGTGCAACAAACTTACTTGTATTCTGCATCAATTTGCATTGTTAGGCATCTGGGGGGGGAGGGATTTGCATACATGAATTTTATCTTTATCAAAACAGTATTGCAATCTGTTTATGAAGATATTTTCAAATTGTGTTGTAGGTTTTATAACTACAGTTAGAATAATGGTTGCTATAATCCTCAGTGAGCCTTCGAAGTTTGTAGGACTTGCCTGTGATCACAGCCATAGCTGTTGTGTGGTCAGTCTAAACCAGTATCAAGTGCTGAAAGCTCTTTCTACTGCAGATGTGGGATTATCCCTTATTTACAGGTAGAGGGAAATGGCGTGACATATCATCTTTATCTTAGTAAGATACCAATAGGTGTGTGTGGGGGCAAATGGTTCCTAGTTAGTAATTTCTCTGTTAAAAATACTTTTATTGCATGTCCATTTAGGAAGAGACAGAAAGAGACTTATGTGTCATAGCACAAGTGAGTCATAGAAATCAAAATACAATTTTCTGGAGTTGTTTCTCTCCTTCCACTGTGAATCGAACTTAGGTCTTCAGGCTTGGCAGCAAGCTCCTTCACAATGAGCCATCTCACTAGCCCCTCATTTAGTAATTCCTTTTTCAGTTCAGAGAGCTGACTTTTTTTTTTTTTTTGAATAACAAACATTCTTGATGCCTGACCCCTGGAGAAGCAGGCTTATTATAAATTGGGCAAGCTGTAGAATTGAAGGCATGAAAAGATTTTCTTCTACAAAGAGAATTGCTTTTTAATGTCTTATACTTGCTTGTGCTGTATAGAATGGCATGCTGGGGAGATTTACTATGGGAAAGGCCAAATATTCACTCGAGTTT